>NC_079168.1:68990494-69005494 GCF_947568905.1 Ostrea edulis | reverse complement strand
AAAAATTGGAAAAAATTCATAATCGATAATCGGTCATAATCGGAAGAACTGTATCGATCAATGATCGATATAATCGGTATTTACATGTAGTTAATAAATATTTATTATTTTGGGGGTTATTTCTATTTAGTTTTATGGATATATGTGCAGCATACACGCTAGCTGGTGTCACTGAATTCCCACTTTTCAATGTTGAGTCCACTCTGACTCTCTCCTGCACATGTCTCGATATAAAAGTGGGATTAACAGTCAGATGAATCTCGGATTAGAAATTAATTAGTGTACAGGTGACAGTCGATTGTGAAAAATAGAATCGATAATCAGAATCGAAGAGCCAAACACGATCAACAATCGATTGTCGGTGACAATCGTTTCATCACTAGTCATGATAATTGTTATGCAATATATGTAATATAGTGAGATTTTTGTTGTTGTAAATACTCATTTTACAGCTTTGTTAGTTATGACAATTGTTTTATACATGTTAATTTTTGCATTAAACAGTGAAGACCAAGCCAAGTTGGCAGCAAGAAAATATGCAAGGATTGTTCAAAAATTAGGATTTGCTGTAAGTGTCATTGTGTTCAGATACATGTGTCGTGTATTTATTTTTGCATATCTCAACATAGTCAAGCAAGATAATGGGAAACCAATGGAATAGATTAGATTTTTAGCTTACCTGGCTGTACAGCTTATTGTCCTCACTTGGCATCCTTCTTATACAGCTTGGCTGCGTACCTAGTCACTGTGTCGGGTATAAAAGTGTTGTTGTTACTTTATGCACCCAACTAAATGTCAATATGGCTATCATGGCTTTTGATTGGGTGAAACAAAAAAAAAGGGGGGGGGAGAGAGAAAAAATCTGTGGATCAATCAGAGATCAAACCAGAGATCCTTGCATTTCTAGTAGGTGATCTAACCACCAGGCCAACCAGGCTGATATACATAGTACGTGTATTCTACAATGTAAAATTTAAACCTGTTTCAGAGATCATACCAGAACTCATCATTCCAAGGAGATGAAAAATTAGTTTAGAAAAATGTAAATTTTGTTACTGTACATTGATAATTACGCTCCATGTATGGAGTAAATAGATTAAAATAACTGATATTCACATTAAAATTATTAGCCGAGTTGCAACGAAGTTGAACTCGGCTATTGGTTTGGTGATGCGGGCGGGCGGGCGTCAACAATTGGTTTCCGGATGATAACTCGAAAAGTTTACTATCTAATCAAATGAAACTTTGATATATTGTTGGGTACCAGATAAGGAAGACCCCTATTGATTTTGGAGAACAAAGGTCAAGGTCACAGTGACCGAAAATAGAATGAAAATTTCAGAAAAATTTGGTTTCCGGATGATAACTCCGAAAGTTTAAATCCGAATCAAATGAAACTTTGAGATATTGTTGGGTACCAGGTAAGGAAGACCCTTATTGATTTTGGAGAAAATAGGTCAAAGGTCAAGGTCACAGTGACCGAATTTAGAATGAAAATTTCAGAAATATTTGGTTCCCGGATGATAACTCAGAAAGTTTAAATCCGAATCAAATGATACTTACAGATATTGTTATGTACGAGGTAAGGAAGACCCCTATTGATTTTGGAGAAAATAGATCAAAGGTCAAGGTCACAGTGACCGAATATAGAATGAAATTTCAGAAATATTTGGTTTCTGGATGATAACTCAGAAAGTTTAAATCCGAATCAAATGATACTTGGATATATTGTTGGATACCAGCAAAGCAAGGCCCCTATTGATTTTGGAGAACAAAGGTCAAAGTCACAGTGACCGAATATAGATTGAAAACTTCAGACAAATATGGTTTCTGGACAGTAACTCGAAAAGTTTAAAACTGAAATTAGTTCTTCACAATTATAAATATGCCACATCATTCCTAACTTTACAATGTATCCCATACAACTCGGCTCATGCACCCCTGGGTGCATATACTGATTTTTGAATTTAACTTTGTGTTTTATATTCTAATATGAAAGCAAATTCAAATTTGATACTTGAATGAAGGTTTGAGAATCAAAAATCAAATTAGATCGAGGTGTACCTGAATTATTGTAGCCTTAATCCTTAGTCACCATTCATGTACTTGCAACAAAATTTCTTGTAAAAAAAAAAGTAAGTGTTACTTTTTGGAACAATTAAATTTGAATATAACAGCCATGGCTCTTGATTGGCTAAGACAGAATTTACTGCTCCAGAATGTCTACATTTCTAATTACACTAATTGCAAGTGTTCCTATAATGTTACTTTTTGGAATGATCAGAATTATTTCAATATGGCCACTATATTTGCTTTTTGTTGGCTGAGGTTTTTCAACCCAGGTAAAGGATTCAACCACCGTATAACCTCTTTTTAATTTCTTTTCAGGCAAAATTTTTGGATTTTAAAATACAGAACATGGTTGGAAGCTGTGATGTAAAATTTCCTATCAGATTAGAGGGTTTGGTGCTGACCCATGGTCAGTTTTCAAGGTATGGTCATAAAATGACATATTCACTTGTATGAAAAGTTGTTAGATAATGCATTGCTTTTGACTTTATAATGAGGACATTTGTTGATTTTTTTTTGTATTTGATCCTAACAGTTATGAGCCAGAGTTATTCCCCGGACTGATTTACAGAATGGTGAAACCTCGCATTGTGTTGCTTATTTTTGTCTCAGGAAAAGTTGTACTTACAGGTCAGTTTTGTCTTTGGATTGGACTCTTTATTGATGTTGAAGGACAGTATTTAAAAAAAACTTGAAACATCATCTGAATAATTAATCAATATGACTTTTGGTAGTGTATAGTTGTCTTATAAATCAAACATATTGTCTTCAGTTTGTAAAAAACAAGTTCTAACGTGGGTACATTGCATGGGAATATGTTTTTAGCTCACCTGAGTCATTCAGGTGACCTATTGCTATTGATCTGTGTCCGTCGTTGTGTGTTGTCAGTCATGTGTTAACAATTAAACAATTTAAATTCTTGATAACTACTCTTCATTTCTTTTGAAATTAAGTATGAAGTATCTTTGGGACAAGGGGGATGTAAATTGAGAATTTCAGGACTCCTGCATCCCCATGGTATTTAGAGTGGGGGAAAAAACTGCCCAAATTGACCAATTTTCAAAAACCTTCTGTACAACCACACACCTGCAAGAGAAACTAAATTCATAGCCATGTCAAGCAGGAAGGCCTCTACTGAAATCATAAATTTTATAATCACTGGGGTAGAGTTTCTGACTCCAGAGTGGGACCAAAAGACAGTTACAGTGAACATGCTTATAAAGAATTCACGCTTAGAGCAAAATGATTGTTATTTCTCAGTAGTTCTAAACATATTATGAACTCACTAGATATAATGAATTTTATTTGTCCCCAGCACTTCACTTATAAGCATGTTTTACTGTATATAGAAGGAGCAAATAGCCCTCCCAAGGGTGAGATTTTGGTACCAGAATGGGGCCAAAATAGTCATAATGATTAAATATCATATGAAAGACTTCTTTAATTTTGCTGATATAATATAAAACCTAAATGCATATTTGAGCCGTTCCTAGCAAAACGGACCCTTTAGTAATTTAGTTCTATAGTATGAACTATAGAGAACAATCCTTCAATATATGAGAGCAGTATGGATTGCCATTAAGATCTTACAGTCAATCAAATGACAGCTGTAATCACAATGCCTTTCTTTAAAGTATGCAAAAAATTATGTCGCATTTTTTCACTAAGATGTTTTTAAACATTGTTGGATATTAAAAATAAGAATGTTTTTGCTAGGAACAGTTCATTTAGGAAATTTAGCCAACCCCATAGGTAGAGGTTCCAAGTCATGAGGTGGTCAATAACGGTTAATGTTCATTACCTCGATAATTTTACCTACACCAGATAAAGGTAAAAGGCCTGTACCAAAATTGTAATTTCAGGATCCCTGGGTTCTGACTCTAGGTTGGGTCACATAGTGTTAAAATATAACATATTATAGATATCATGTAATGTCTTTCATCATTATGGGCACTTTTGGGGGTATTTGTGTTTTAAAGACCCAATTTTAAGTTAACACCTCCAAATTTTACTTGTATCCTGATCAATTGTAAGTCGCCTGTCAATCAAACATTGAACAATAGATCTCAGGGGGAGTGATATCTGCAGAAACTGGTCTAGAGCTACCACAGAGAGGTGTTTTGATAATGATAACAGCCAGTACCTATGGGCATTCTTTAGATCTTGAGGAAGCCCTGTATTCTAGAGTTTTTATAGCATTGACCTGTCCACAACTGCTAATTTCTCATAATTCAATTAAAAAAAGACTTCTATACAATGCAATTTTAATACAATTTTCTAAAACTTGTAACTTATTGAAATAATTTAAATTTGTTATAAATTTTTTAAACCTCTTTTATAACAAAAATTATGCATTGAGTCAATGAGAGAGAGAGAGAGGGGGAGAGAGAGAGAGAGAGAGAGAGAGAGAGAGGGAGAGAGAGAGAGAGAGAGGGGGGGGGTTGTAGACTGTGTGTCAGATACCCTTAGGAATACAACCATTATTCCAACAGTATGACCATAGAAACTCAGCAGAGGGCCCTGAGACGAGTCCTGTGTATATCAGAAGTATACACAGCACCCTGATGTCTTGGCCAGGTAAATAACAATGACTATAGATGAGCTTTGGCCACATCCAGTGATCCATGAAGAAACCATATGGTATTTTTGTTGGGTCTTTAAGAATACATCTTGTTTTCTACATTTCTTCTGCTAAATATTAGAATTTAGCTTAGATATGTAGAACAGAAAAATTATTATAGATTTTATAGGCTGGTGATACTCGGGTGACTGATAACGCCTATGGGCCTCTTATTGTGTGTCTTCATTAATCTGACCTTGCTTATCTACTTTCCAGGAGCCAAAGTCCGAGAAGAAATTTATGAAGCTTTTGACAATATTTACCCCATTCTTAAAGGTTTCAAGAAACAGTAAACATGTTGTGTTGTGTTTTGTATGATGTGCCACGAGTGAAATGCGAGTACCTGAACGGAGTGACAGTTTTGTTTGTGGATTGTGAGTAACATTGTACATTGACTATGGCCTCTAAGAAGTGGAAATAAAGTGGATTAAATGATTCACAGTGTTAAAAAAAACTTAATTTTGTTGTCCAGAAGTGGATATCATCATGTAAATTCATGTGCAGTTTGTACTTTTCAGAGATACTTAGTATTGTGCTGATCATGATTCACTACTTCAATTTTGCATTAATAAATATTCCAAAAAATCTCGTGCTGTTGATTAATTTACTAACAGGACAAAGGTATGTTGTACAGATACTTCATGCACCTGTCCAATATCGTATAACTGGGTTTTTTCTGCAGTCTCCAACGCAAAAAATTCAATCTTGGGCTTAAAATTTCCCTGTGCGAGGCCCCTCTTTGAGGTAGAACCCAATTTTAATGCTTCATTGCGTAATACTTGTTTTCAGCTGTTATGGTGTAGTGACCAGTGCTCGTGAATCATTAGCATTCACAACTTCTGCCTGCAAACATGGCTCTTTTGTAGTTTTAACATTGTATATAGGTTTTAAACCATGCAAGTGGAATCATTTTAAAGAAGCCTGCTATAGTTTTATATATGTGTGTGTGTGTGTGCAGTTTTTACATTTCAAATATTTCATTGAATATAAATGTTTGTTTTGCTATGCCTGTTAGAAACTACCTGTAATAAAAAAAAAAGCGTCATTCAAAATTTTGTCATTGTGTGAAATCGCAAAAATTAAAATCACAAAAATTACATGTACATATTTTGGAGACAAATCGCAAAAATTTGCACCCGCAGAAAAAAAAAGTTATACTGTGTGTGTGTGTATATATATATATATATATATATAAATCATGGAAAGAGCAATGAACTCTTAAATGAACATAACTGTGAAGAAATATTTAATATAAAGCACAGAAAATTTCACTTTATTTGGATACCCACTTTTGCCCCTACCCGGGGTTTAACTCACGACCTGCGGAACCAAATCTAGCAGCATGTAAGACCATCTAAGCAAGATGGTTGAGCGGTCTAACGCGCTGGTTACACATATATATATTATATATATAAAAGTACTGAAAAGGCCACGACACTGTTGATTATCTTAACCTTCAATGCAACCCGCGTCTTTATCAAGAGACATATATTACAAATACAAATATCACATACCACAAAAAACAACAAATATTAATAACTACATTGTTAACAAGAATGATACACTGACGTACTGAATTAAGAAAATCAAAAATGGTTTCGTTGTAAGTGTGTCTAAAGACGGATGTCTTTTTAGTGCTTTTATAAATTTCTTTTCTATTTAGATCCGAGACTTCAAGAAAGTAGGGTGTTGTTGGGTTTCCGGTCTTATATATATATATATATATATATATATGCACACACACATGTATGAAAGGTGAAGATAACGAACAGTGATCAATCTCATAACTCCTAATAGCAATACAAAATAGATAGTTGGGCAAACACGGACCCCTGGCCACACCAGAGGTGGGATCAGGTGCCTAGGAGGAGTAAGCATCCCCTTTTGACCGGTCACACCCGCCATGAGCCCTATATCTTGATCAGGTAAACGGAGTTATCAGCAGTCAAAATATATATATATATAACATTCTAGGGGGAAATATCAGCATGTTGAAAGTCAGGAAGGACTACTGTATTGCAGCTGGCACCTAAGTTATGATGCAATTCCTCTACCAATTATTTGTTATCCAGTACTTCGCAGAAATTAAAATCTCCACACAATATTTTTTTGATAATAGTTGTAAAGGTCTATGAAAAGAGGAAAGGTCTGGACTATTGGTAATCTCTCCATTGGTATACTATATTGGCTGCATAATAATTTTGGTGTTATTCTAGTTGATGGTGATGGAATGATTTGTAGTTGTGGATCAAGGTCCCCATCCATTTTATGCGATTACTGAGTCATCCAATAGTTGTTTCCCTATATTGAACTCTTGCACATGGTGAGACACAAAATGTTTTTGTATTCATGCGGTGGGTACAAATGCTTATCGCTGCGTTCGCCTAAGGGATGATTACCAGACGTCGTGCAACTACCCGAACAGCAGGGAGGCATAAATTTTGCAAGTTTATGGGTATTTGATAATAGAATAGCTCAAATTAAAATCAATAACCACCATCTTTATTTGATAAAAGTATCATTCATGTAGAAGCAGGGTTGGCAAAAAAGTGGTCAATATGAGTATTGACCAGGCCAGTGGTCAATACTGGTTAAAACCGGTCAATACTGGTTGATTGAAAATTGTTTGGTCATTATAGTGTGTGTTGTTGGTTATTTTAAATGTTTCAGTGGCCATTATGGTAAATACTGTAATTCATAACATGCACTATCAGTTTATAATATACTTGCAAGTCATAATATTAAATAAATAATGTAAATGACTGTTAAATTGGGGAAGATGTAAAAGTTTATTGTAAAAATTAAAAACTGTTTTGTAGCCATATTACTTTGGCACTGACAACAGCATTGCAGTCTTTACATGTTGTTGTCCTCAACAATATCATAGAAATTCCAAATAGGATCTTTAGGCTTCATGATTGTGTCTCTTAGCAGGTCAAGAAGTGCATGTGAGAGGAAAATTGTGGTATTTCCTAAACTATGTTTTGTTGAAGCCATAGATAGTATGATGGGGGAAGTGTTTTCTATTTCTATTCAAATTCTTTAGTTTATCATAGATTGTTTCAAATTTAACTGTTAAATAAACATTTGAGGGGGTGTGTTGGTGATGTTTTCATAACAATAACATGTACACTGGTTCTCTCTGGTCCCAGAGTAACACCTGTCAACTCTGTTTCCTGTGCTCAGGTACATCTCCTGCTCTGTACATTGCAACACATTGTTTATCTACAGCACCTGTCACCCAATTCATATTAAATCACTGTGTGTATTTAATGTCCAGCTACCTGTTATTCTTAATCTGTCCAGGTATATGTATAAGCAGATCCTATTGTCTAGTTATGCTATATGTGACCCTCTTTTATAGTTATGAAGATATTATGATCACAGTTTCAGTAAACCAAATATATTAAACTTCTGAAATTACATCTAATTATCTAATGAAAATTATTGATTACCAATTGATCCATATATTATAATGAAAAGACTTAATTTCTCTTTGCAAAAAATGTACAAAAATGGGAAAATGGACAGTTTAAATCTCAATTGACCACTTAGGGAGTATTGACCGGGACGGTTAAAACCGGGGGCGGTTTTAACCGCCCAACCCTGTGTAGAAGAGGAAATAAATGATAATTTCATATTTAATCTAATGGCCGAATTCAAACAAATTATTCTTGATATGGTCAGTTTAATGTATACCAACAGCTGAGGTCACATGGTCAATCCACTCTGAACATAGGAAAATACTAACTGTCCACTCAATATCGTGAGAACCCTTGCCAGACATCAAACTTGGTTCATTGTAAGTAGATAAACTCTATTGATTTTGAATTCACAAGGTCAAGGGTCAAATTGGACATTGTACTATATTGTTGCCTACATTTTGAGAATCATTTGCTTGATTGACACCAAACTTGGACTTTCATGGTACACTTGTACATCCTAAGGAGTAGATCACCCCTATTGATTTTGAGGTCACATGGTCAATCCACTCTGGACATAGGAAATACCGTCCACTCAATATCTTGAATTGTTTAATTGGCACTATTATCAATAAGTACATACTAGTATTTGTCCCCCAGTTTTAAAACTTGGATTAAAGGCTGTCACTCTCTATCTGTATATCATACACAAAACACATCCCTCTCCATTGAGACATAAAACAACAAATTGTGTTTCAAAAAATAATTGTAGTGGAGCCATGCATTACAGAATTTCATGATAAGGATATCAATTGTAGTTGTATGGCTATGAAAAGTCATATTTTTCAAGCTAAATCTTGTCATACTATCATCCCCCCCCCTTTGCTATCATATGTTTATTGTGCTCTGCTGATGCATGAACCCAGGGTTTCGGTTACAAGGTCTAGTGCTCAGTTTATTTCAGCAAAAATTGTCAATCCACAACCCTGGTAAAAATGCTTATCAAACACTAGATTCCACAGACATCTGAAGAAATAGCACTACATGTAATCAAGTGTCGGACACAAATCAAAACAATAACAAAAGGTATTGTGAGCAATGCTCACTAAGAATACCCCCCCCCCCCCCTTACGTACCCAATCTCCCAAAGGGTGTTGTTAATAGGTATAAATTACCTCTTTCCTGAGTGTGAAAATATGGTATGCCTTTGTTGAAGAAAATGGAAGATATAGTCCGAACACAAATCCATGGCATAAACCTATACACATCGTCTCATGGTGATACACTCATGTGTCAAATATGGTATGCCTATGTCAAAGAACAAAGAGGTCATGGCCCTGACACGAATCCATTGTAAAAACCTTTAATTTTGACCTTGAGGTAAAAGTCATATGGAGGTCATGAAGGTACATGACACATCATCTCATGGTGATCCACCTGTGTGCCAAATATGGTATGCCTAAGTCAAAGAACAAAGAAGTTCTGGCCCGGACACGAATCTGCACAGACAGACACAGTGATTCCTATATACCCCCCGAACGAAGTTCGGGGGTATAATAAATACCAGTAGGCCTGAGTATTGTGAGTGCTACCTCACAATATGATATGCATCATGATATGAACATGTAAAATGATTTGCACAACAATACAATTTTCATGAAGCTGACAACTTAGTAACTTACAATGTCGTAATTTTCTCTTCTTTATTTTGTAGTGGTGGTACATTTTTAATTAATACTATCATGATTTCTAATTGAAGATAAAAATCATAAGACTTCAAGTTGCTGTATTAACATGTAATTCATTACAGTACTGTAATGTGTAAAAGTTACAAATGAAAATCGCTAGAGTAAATATTGTATTGAGGGTATTCCAGATTACTTACTATCAAGTGATCATTCTGGTGACACAATAAGTGCATCATACAGAGTAGGAATCTTACATGTCGGTCTACAACAAAATTACACTATTATATAATAATGACTATTTTACCAAGAGAATTTTAATATGTACAGTTTTATTTTAACTTTAACTCAAGTAGAGGCAATAAAACACATACACACACTGACACACACAAAGACTATTTGTCCATATTCAAGCATTCTTGTTTTACCAATTCATAAGAGAATGTCAAACAGTATTTTCAAAATTGTTACGGCAATGGTCAACAATGTAGACTCCTCATCAGGACTATCTTTAGGTATCTGGTCATCATGAGATACCCGTGGGTCATGATTTTCCTCTGATGCCTCGTCTGCGTTGGAATTGTATAAGGCATCTAATGTTGCATAGTCCACTTCTCCCTTGGGGAGTTCAAATACTGACAAGCTGTACTTCGACACACTATAAAAAGGATGCCCAAACACACTGACTGAGATAGGTCGTTTCATGGTGGAAGACACTTCAACAGAATCAACACCGCATGTAAAGGATTTTCCGTCATAGTTTTCTTCTGAAGGATGTGGGTCACTTTCCGAGATGTAAATGTCAGCATCTCCAACATGCGACACAAGTTCCAGTCGAAGACGCCCTCGGCTTCTGATTTGGTAGTATGTGTAATTTCTACCAAACACTTCATCTGTCACAGTCTGTAGTAATTCCTCACCTAAGCAAACAACTGACAATAGTATGAAGTATAAAAAAATACTGAAGAAGCTCACGGCAGACACCATTCTCGTGATTCTAATGAAAACCAGGCAGCCTTGTCAATGATCGATGTAATCCAAATGCTCTACTTCAGTAAAGTCTGGCATGGAATATTTTTACAAGGAAACAAATAAGTGAAGTATCAGTTTCCTACACTACGAGCATAAGCATAAAACAAGGTCTTTGACACTCTGAAATCAGATTACGATGTCTTCCTAAAAGTGAAACTACTTTAAGTTGGTCGTCCATTCTATATTCGTATACAGATACATGTACCCCTTTGTGTACAGTAAATAAAAGAAACGGATGATGCCTTCAAAAGTAATATTTTTGTGTTTTGATTGAGTGTTCAAAAGTAAAATGTGTAGTGTGCATCGGAAAGTTATATCATTTTGAAAATTGAAATAGTTATGGTACGAATTAACATGTACTGACCGTTGATGACGTCATCCAGATCAACAAAAATATGAAAATGAAAGCGACAGGGACAATGCACACCACAAATCGTCATTGTTGAGTAATTGTAAATATGTTAGTAAAATGGAAGTAGAATTTCCAGCTGTACCAGCGCAAGAGATTGTTGTAAGTACCTGATGAGGCGGTCAGTAAAAGAATGGCGATTTTTAATCACAAAATGATATTTTAATCAGTTTTAGGAGAAAATTCGGAAGACACGTTTCATTTGTTTACAAAACGTATATGGTGGTTGTGTTTTTGTTGTGCATTTTTAGATATTTTACTATATGGCAATGCATGCATTATAATTGCAACTGTATGTAATTTTATTTTACAATGAACCACAAGGTCTTTTCCCAAATTTCTGTGGAAACTGGTGTGGTAAATTCTATTTGGTCTCTCCTGAGACTCCTGTCCAAGCCTGTATAAAGTATGTGGGAAATGTTAACCACATCAGTCGGGCTTTAGTTCGATATTATTTCAGGTCACATCTGATTTGAATTGTCCAAAAACTTGCCATAATCGAATCAAATAATCTTTATTTAAAGTCGGACATGGTTAAAACAATACAACATTAGCTCTACAGAGCTATTTATAGGGCTGTCACGGTTCCAAAAAAATTCGGGTCGGGTCGGTTCTAATTTTTTTTTACTTCGGGTTCAGGTATTTCGGTTCGGGTCCATATAACTATTTTAAAAATCTAATATACTGTTAAAATCAAAAACATTTATTGTATTTTGTCTCAATAATTACTCGGGGACGTGGACTGAGGTTTAGACTCGACATCCATGGTACTAGAAACAGCATTGTCACCTCTACTTGTTTCCATCCATGCTTTCAATTATTTGTCATTGACGATGTTGATCCTGTGGCGTATTTTCAATGCGTCTGTCATATCTTACATATACTGTCATTATTTACAGTTTTGTCTACAATGCCATCATTTAACAATTGATCAAAATACCGCCACCTTTGAGGATTTTGACGACATTTCGTTTAAATGGATTTCTAATAATGATTCTATTTTAAAAACCAAATCCGAACCGAAATACGGAAAAATGGAACCGAACCCGACCCGAACAACACGACTCGCGGTTTTCGGTTATTTCGGGTACCCGTTGCATCCCTAGCTATTTACCATAAGTATCCATCCATACACATACTAAAAGTCAATCCATGAATTATTTTTCAGCAAATAAATCCAACTGACACCATTTAGTTCCACACTAAATCGATGATGACCATCATCATTTCAAATAATGCATCTTTATAAACAATTACTTTATTAAACACATATATGCGTCATCTCATTTTGTAAATCCGGTTATATAAAGATGTTGTATTTGAAATGATTTAGTGTGGAATTGAATGGAGTCAGTTGGATTTATAATAATGAATAATATCGAACCAAAATGTGACTGATGCAATAAACATTTTCCACATACTTATTATAGGCTTGTACAGAAACGAGGGGGACAGGAAAGACTGAATATAAATCACCCCCTCGTTTCCTTAGAAATTACCTTTCCCCATATGACCTTCGTGTTCAACAGCTCCTTTTGTATTACAAAAATGTTGCAGAACTAAACACAATCTGGAGTGCATCATCCCAAAAATGGTGAATTGTGGAGATGCTTAATGGGTTAATACTGGTCTGATTTGAATTTTGGCCTGATTTACCCTTCTTTTTTGTGTCGCCTGCGTTACACGCAGTGTCGACATATAGGGATCACTATTCGTCGTCGTCTGGCGTCGTCGTCACAAAAAATTTCTGTCACAGTTTTCTCTAGAACCACATGGGGCAACTCCCTGATATTTGGCACAGAGCATCAGTGTGGCCAACTGTATTGTGTAAGACATTTTCGAATCTGTCGCTTATCAACTTCCTGTTTGCCGGGACTTAGAATTTTTTACAGCAAAAAAAATTTTTTGCTGAAGATTTTATTTTATGATTAACTGAAGGACAGTATTTTTATGTACAAAAGGACAGTATTTGTAATTCCCATACTGAAGGACAGTATATGTGATTTCAGAACAGCACTAATTATGATTTTTCTTGAAACAGTAAATTGGATATATAAAAAGACAACAAGACTAAGCAGTAAACCCAACAGATAATTACTTATGGTTATTACCATTGTCTGGAAGAGCACAGTAACAGGTTGATACATATTTTCAAACATATGTTTTCATTCAGTCTACATTTAATAAATGTCTTAATTTCAAACAGATTCTCCCACAAATTCCATTGCATAATAATGTCTCATCTTTCAATTTCAATTTCAATTAAGTTATCGTTAAAGAATGTTTAGTAATTCTCAAAACCTTTAAAAGGAGTATTAAACTGACAAAAACCATTTGAGTAATTTACTTTTTCAACATTATACGTGATATATTACATATAGAATGAACTAGCAGGCGACACATGTCTTCCGGGGAAGACTTAATACTGCGTTTTAATAACCCAGCAACTAATGAATGTAGAATTTATTCATGAACTTACATCAATGGGACATGATGGGTTACAAATAGAGTTTGAGTTTTGGATTTCTTTTACCAATTTTGAAAGAGTTATTGACCTTGAACTTAGCAAATTTCAGGGATTTGACAATTTTGTGGACTTTTTTTACCATCCCTGCTTTGTTCATGAACTTTTATCAATGGGTTACAGATAGAGTTTGAGTTTTGACTTTCTTGACCTATTTTTTAAGAGTTATGAACCTTGAACTTAGCAAATAATGCATGGGCCTTTTTTGCCCAGTGAAAGGCCACAAAATCTACACAAGTGGTTGCACAAACCTGCAACCACAGAAACCCCTAAAGCAAATGATAGATTCCCACTAGCCCTGGTTACAACATGGGAATGTTGGCTTTAAATAACTCTCATTGGTATCAATCAAAAACATTTCTGTCTTAATGAAAATGCAGTTTTAAATACCCTGTATATTTGTTTTAAAGGACTGGGAGTATGCCATGAGAAGAGAAATGCAGGAAATTGTACCTAACCTTTACCTTGGACCTTATGCTTCAGCTAATAAAAACAAGGTACACATACAATTATTATCATGAGAAGCAAACAAATAGGAAATTACGTATGAATTGTGGTGAATCTAGATTAGTGATTTGTCGTACATGCCAGTAATTTCAAATCAGCTGTCTTTTTAATATATTTTCACTGATTTGTTACGTAAATTTGTCATACAGAGTGTTCTGAAAAGCAGAGTGATAGTTTTTCATTGCACTCAATTTGTGTACAAATGCATATACTGTATTCAGGGTTATTTTTGCATTATCATTATTTTGCCCTTCTAAACTTGGAGATGTTTTTGCCCCCATTTTAAAAATGCTTGCCAAGGACACAGTTGTGTTAAAAGAGAGATAACTCTGTCTCATGATACATTTGCCCAGTCTTTAATTTGCCCACTGATGAGGGCAACAATAAAATGGAGGCAAATATTTCCCTGTATTCAGTATTTCATTTGTGCTGAATGATGGTATTAATCAATGGGGTTTTTTAAATATAGTTTAGCCATCTAGAAGCCATAGGAATATCTGATATTGTGTGTATCAGACATGCTGCAGAGGCTAACTTCATCAAACCAAACTTTCCAGATAGGATAAGGTATTAAAAATTATCTCCACATCTAAGCCATTATGTGAGTGCAGTACAATTATTTTTCACTGTTCGTTTGATTCTGTGTAACTACCAATCTAGGTAGACACATATCTTATTTTACATAATGTGTATAAATGACTCAGTTTGTAACACATGCAGAATCAAAATGA
>NC_079168.1:68962994-68987994 GCF_947568905.1 Ostrea edulis | reverse complement strand
CGAAATATCAGAAGTTTTTTTAATCATTTATATAGGGAAAACGGCCGGGACCGGCGGTCGACTTCGACTCAAGCGGGGTATTCGAGATAAACCATATTCGAGATACAGATATTTTACTGTATATATATATAAAATAATGAATTAGAAAATGTTATTGAATCCTGAAAATTATGAGATATATATACCTATAAATATTGACATAACATCATTCAATAGGGTAACAATGATTGTTGTAATGTGTTGGTTACAGGTACCTTGTCTTAAATGTCGCAGATGTATATACAGAAAATATTATTCAATATTTTTCAAAGGTGAGACTCATGCTTTTTATAATGTTTGAATTAAAAATGAAATAGAAATATTCCATTGAACTTGTTTGATACAGTAAAATTGTTTGATACAGTAAAATTGTTTGATACAGTTGAAATTGTTTGATACAGTTGAATTTGTTTGATACAGTTGAATGGTTTGATACAGTTGAATTTGTTTGATACAGTAGAACTTGTATTTACCCTATACCAACAGGTTCATCTGAATGTACTTTGCAGTGTTGTTTATTTTTAATAATGTTTTTAAAACTACATGCACTTAATGTACGTCACACCCAGCGTAAATTGCTATGAATGGAAAGTGGAGGATATGTATAATCATATTTTGAAATCTTTATTTGGCGGGGAAAAAAAGGTTTTTGGAAAGTATAGCCTTAACCTTAGCCAAAAGTTTGAGTGAGATTTCCTGATTGTCTGGCATCTGTTGTTGTCTTCATTGTCACTAACTCTTCACATTTTCATCTTCTTCTCCAGAACTGCCAGGCCAATTTCAATCATACTTCGCACAAATCATCCTAGGTAAAGGGGATGGAAGTTGGGGTTTTTTTATGAAGGGCCATGACCCCTTCAAAGGGGAGATCATTAGAAAAGGCAAAAAATAGGATGGGGTCATTTAAAAATCTTTTCAAGAATCACTGGGCCAGAAATGTTTAAATTCACATGAAAGCTTCCTGACATAGTGTAGTAGATTCAAGTTTCTTCAAATCATGGCCTCCAGGGGTAAGGTAGGTCCACAATAGGGGATCAAAGTTTGACAAATATATTATATAGGAAAAATCTTCTGAAGAACCACCAGGCCAGTAAAGTTGAAATTTACATGAAAGCTTCCCAACATGGAGTAGATTCAAGTTTGTTCAAATCATGGTCCCCGGGGGTAGATTGGGGCCACAATTTAACAGAGTTATAATTCTATGGCGGTGATGATGATAATTTGATGAAATACAAGTAGATCATGGCTGTTATGAGACAACAGAAGCAATACTAATTAATTCAGTATGTAAATGATTGTAGGGCTTTGATTTTTAATGTAAACATATATTTTGTGTACAATTCAGGGACTCATAATTGGCTGAAGGCCAAAGGGGCAGGACAAGGAATGATAGTCCCATGTGTTTTATACCCTCTATCTGAGAGATTTAAGATGCTGCGACTTAGGAAAGAAAGTGATAACATATTTCTATGCCCCTGTCTTTAAGATGAATGGGAATGGATATAGTATATGGCTAGCCTGTCAGTGCAATATTGCATGCAATGACATAGGCGGATCCAGGAATTTGTGAAGGGGGGGGGGGGGATTAGCACTTGATCTTTTACGTACTTTTCACAACCTCCACCACTACCACATTTACACTCTCTGTTTGTGTACTTAACATCTTGGGGAAATCTTGAGACAGTTTTTATACATGAAAATGCATTAGTTTATTTACTACTTGTTTTCCAAGTCTCAGTTGATCTAATCAGACCTGATTTCGCATGAATGAAATAAAAGAAAGCTGATTTAAAGGTTACCCAAATAGGCCGGGGGTCTGGGTTGAATGCAGGTGCATTCTGAGCATTTCCTGACACTTCCTCTTTACTCTCAAATTGTCTACTACTTTTATGTTATATATACTTTTTAAGAATTCTTAAGCGATACTTGTATCTGACGAAAATATCGTAAATATATATCAGTGTGTTGTCTTATTCATCCTAGAATTAAATATACTGGTGTTGATAAATTTGAATGATGCAATTACATGTTAATTGGACAGAAAAAGCCAGTGAACTTCTTAGAAAAGTTACAACAACATTGTGTATATTTCAGTGTCTGGTATACAAAGCAAGCCCACTACCATTTCTACGCCTAAAGTCAGATGTACAGTCTTTACATCTTTTATTTTTACAGATAAAGGCATTTATAGAAGACAGTTTTGCAAGGAATGGAAAAGTTCTAGTCCATGGGAATGCTGGAATGTCGCGCAGGTAAATCATATTATTATGTATTATACATCCCTTTAAAACAGTCATACTATTGTTAACTGAATACGATTTTGGAACTTTCATTCTCACATACCAGAGTCTTGATTTATAATTACAATGGGCTGAACCTCTTGATCAGTCTTATCAATTTTTGAAATTGACATGTACAAGAGATGGAAACCAGAAAGTCGATCAAATTAAGTGTACTTTTAAAAATAATCCTAATTGGTGTGTATATCTCAAAAATCTCACCACTAGAGAAAATGTCCATGTTTGTTGTGTATATGTCGATAATCTCACCACTAGAGAAAATGTCCATGTTTGTTGTGTATATCTCAATAATCTCACCACTAGAGAAAATGTCCATGTTTGTTGTGTATATCTCAATAATCTCACCACTAGAGAAAATGTCCATGTTTGTTGTGTATATCTCAATAATCTCACCACTAGAGAAAATGTCCATGTTTTGTGTGTATATCTCAATAATCTCAGCTCTAGAGAAAATATCACTGATTGTTGTGTATATCTCAATCTCACAATTAGACAAAATGTCCATATTTGGTGTGTATATCTCAATAACCTCACCACTAGACAAAATATCCATGTTTGTTGTGTATATCTCAATAACCTCACCACTAGACAAAATGTCCATATTTGGTGTGTATATCTCAATAACCTCACCACTAGACAAAATGTCCATGTTTGTTGTGTATATGTCGATAAGCTCACCACTAGAGAAAATGTCCATGTTTGGTGTGTTTATCTCAATAATCTCACCACTAGACAAAATGTCCATTTTGGTGTGTATTAATCTCAATAATCTCTCACCACTAGACAAAATGTCCATGTTTGTTGTGTATATGTCGATAAGCTCACCACTAGAGAAAATGTCCATGTTTGGTGTGTTTATCTCAATAATCTCACCACTAGAGAAAATGTCCATGTTTGTTGTGTATATCTCAATAATCTCACCACTAGAGAAAATGTCCATATTTGGTGTGTATATCTCAATGATCTCACAACTAGACAAAATGTCCATATTTGTTGTGTATATCTCAATAATTTCACCACTAGACAAAATGTCCATGTTTGTTGTGTATATCTCGATATTCTCACCACTAGACAAAATGTCCATGTATGGTGTGTATATCTTGATAATCTCACCACTAGACATAATGTCTATTTTGATGTATATATCTCAATAATCTCACCACTAGAGAAAATGTTCAGGACAGAAATAACGTCCAATTAAAATGTTGCTCCATTTCTGTATTATGTAAATTTTCGAAACAGTTTCATCACGTATCTTTGTTGTTTACTGTTAAATGTTGTGTAACATGTACATATAACAATTTTTTATCAGGTTTCAAGATTGAACAACAAATATTTCTGACTGGCCAATCATATCATACAATTTTCATGGAATTTTTTTTGTTACGGGTGATTGAAAGGGTTGGAGAGAGTAAATGATGAAAGACTTTGGTACGTGAGTATTTGAGAATGGGAAACTTCTGACTAACAGAGACTGGTATGTGAGTATTTGAGAATGGGGAACTATCAGCTGACAGGGACTCTGACTTACTTACTTTACTTATTCCTGTTCACTCCGTGGGGAGCATAGGGCCGCAACCACACCTCTCCAACGTACTCTGTTTTGGGCTGCATTTTTCAGCTGGACCCAAGTAAAACCTGCCTCTCTGGCCTCTGCTTCTATGGTTCTTCTCCAGGTTTGCCTGGGTCTCCCAACTTTCCTCTTCCCCTGTGGGTTCCATTCAAGAGCCTGCCTTGTTGTATTGTCAGGTAATTTAAGCAGTGTATGGCCGATCCATCCCCATTTTCTCTTCCTTATGTCTATATTGATGGGATTCTGATTGGTTCTCTCCCATAGACTGTTGTTTGATATGGTGTCAGGCCATCTGATGTTAAGGATATGGCGGAGACGTTTATTGATGAAAGACTGGAGTTTGTTGTTAATAGTTGTTGTTACCTTCCAGGTCTCAGAGCCATAAAGAAGAACTGCTTTTACATTTGTGTTGAAAATTCTGATCCTGTTGTAGATGGAAATTGCTTTGGAGTTCCATATTTGTCTGAGGGTATTGAATGTGTGTCTACGTGTTGATTCTACTTTTTACATCGTCACCCTCACCCCCATCCTTAGTGCTGACGACACTACCGAGATAGGTGAATCTGTCAATTTCTTTGATGTTCTTTCCCTTTAACTGGATTGATAATTCCTGTTTGTTGTTAATTCTCATCACTTCTGTACTCTTGGTGTTTATTTTAAGGCCGGTCGTTTGAGCTTTCGTTGCCAATCGTGTCAATTTCCCCTTTGCGTGTTGCTGTTTGTAGGAGAGCAGGTCAATGTCATTTGCAAAATCCAGGTCCTCGAGCTGTTTGGTGAAGGTCCACTGGATTCCGGTCTTGTTGCCCTTTGTTGTTTCCTGCATGATCCAATCTAAAACTATCAGTAATATGGTCGTTTTCTGCATGATCCAGTCTATAACTATAAGTAATATGGTCGTTTTCTGCATGATTCAGTCTATAACTATCAGTAATATGGTCGTTTTCTGCATGATCCAGTCTATAACTATCAGTAATATGGTTGTTTCCTGCATGATCCAGTCTATAACTATCAGTAATATGGTTGGTGACAGAATGCAGCCTTGTCTTACCCCTGGGACTCTAGTATATGAGTATTTGAGAATGGGGAGCTGTCAGCTGAAGAGACTCTGGTTTGTGAGTATTTGAGAATGGAAAATCTCTGGCTGACAGGGACTCTAGTATACAAATATTTAAGAATAGGGAACTTTTGGTTGAAGAGACTCTGGTATGCGAGTATGTATGTACTTCAACTCTTCAAGTTTTCCATGTTCTTTTCTTGAATATCATAAATCAATGTGATATGAAATAAAGAGGAGTCATGTCTCAAAAGTCTAGCACTTTGTTTTCTAATAAGGGCTGTTCCAGAAATGATCAAATGGGGGGGTCGGGCGGCAAATGATATTTTTTTGTGTGGGTGGTCGTATTTTTTCATATTTTAATTGGTCCGTGGTTGGACTGTTAAAAAAATATTTATTATGGGTAGTGGGTAGTTTCTATTGTTTTATTTTGTGCCACGTGGGTATTGAGTTTTCAGAATATTTTTATTGTTGCTCTTGTCGTGTTGGTTACAAAACGTCGGAGGGTAAATTGAAAACGTGCTTTCAAAATGCTGCTTTCGAAATCGGAAATCGGAAGTAACATAGAACTATTCGAGTTGTCGCTCTTTGCAGCGCATAACTTTCCATTACGGCACTCTTCAAATTAGAGGCGCGTTTAGTAGAGTCCCTTTGGACGTGATGGCGGCGAACTCTGTTCTGTAGATTATTACAGTTTACAGTGCATCGATTTTGGGAATATTTTGAAACCAATAGGTATTCCATTTTCTAATAAAAATAGGCAAACCTTAGTTGATTTATATGAGGGTACCGATGCGTTATATTTATCAGTCGTTGTGATGGTGATATAGAGGCCTCCGGGCGCGGGCTCCATTAGAAGATGAACGATCCGTGGAAAAACATATCCATACCCAGTTTATTTCAGTATCTATACTTACCTGCATCGAACATTTTGCAATATGTCACCGACTCCTACTACTATGCCCGAATAATTTTTAGAACGAGTTATCTTCCCTTAACCCACTCTTCAATACCCAACATCCGGGTACCTCAGTTTATGTGAGGGAAAAAATAAAATACACCCCTTAAAACTCTAAAAGTGGGGAGGTGGGACGGGAATATGCAGGTAAGTATAGATATCTTATGAACAGGGGTTTTACCTTAAAAACCCTCAGTTTCTTTCAGTATCTATACTTACCTGCATCGGACATTTTGCAACAAACAGAATTTGTAGCCATAGGATTAGAGTAAATTAAAAAATCTTCTCACCCTTACTGTTTCTTTGCCCACTTCATTGTTTTCAAAATAGAAGATCTGGTAAAGTTTTCCTCTCCCCAAGATACATCTTTCAAATAGAATGAGGAGAAGGTATTCTCTGAGGCCCAGTGAGCTGCTTGAAGAATCTCTTTCACTGAGGCTCCATTAAACAGGGCCCAAGATGATGCCAAGCGTCTGGTATCATGAGCTCTAACTTCTTTCAAGTTCAGTTCAGGTGAATTTTCATAGACATGTTTAATGAGAGAAACAATCCATCTAGAAATAGATGCTTTTGCCGCAGGCCTATGTAAATTCTTTTGATATGTCAGAAAAAGTGCATCATTTTGATTTCTGAACTCCTTTGTACTCTTTCTGTACATCTTTAATGTTCGGGCAGCCATTTTGTTTCACGCGGATTTTTTCTCTGGTGAAAATTTTCAGGCTTTTTACCTACTACTGTGCATTTATCTTTTATTTACTTGATATAAATACTTGAGTTAGAGTGTTGTGTCGGTTTAAGAGCGGTTTTTTGAACCGTGTTTGATTTTATACTCTATTATAGTTAAGTTTATCGTTCCTCGTGTTGGCCATGTGGTTCAAGCATGGCATAGGATTCGTATAAGGAATGTAAACGATGTTGCAGGGAGATGTCGTTCATTGATGAACATGAAGATTGTTATTGACATCGGTCTTGCTCAGAAGCTCTTCCTTGTAAGATCTGTAGAACTTGGTCTAAAGAGAAACGTGGTGCTGTGGCGCGCATGATAGAAAAACACAAGCAGAAAAATAAGAAGCCTGCGACAGTTTCAAGACCTTGTGAGGATAGAGCAGGGGTGACGCAAGTGGACCCTTTTAAAGGTAAGAAAGTTGCCACGCCCGTGGAGTCTTTGCGGGACAAGACCACACATGTTCGTGTTCTAGATGTTGAGCCTACGATAGAGTTTCCCACTGTTCTGTCCTCAGAACAGATTACTGTTACCAGCAACGAAGCTGCTATGTCCAGTCATTCCCATGACATCTCGGACAATTGTATGGCCGTTCCGTCCTCGGAACATGAGAACCCTATTACTAGGCCAGGTCATTCCTATGACCAAGTAAGCCAAAATGTTGCAACTCCAGTAGGTATGGCCAATTTTCTTCCATTCAGTATGGGAGGTCAAGCGCCGCAAGGGCATATGAATTTCATGTACCCGCCATGGATGATGGGAAATATGCAGGATATTATAGACAGGAGGGTTGCTGAATTGCTATCAAACTCTAAGCAAAGTCCGGCTGAGACACATAAAGATTTGGACCAAGATGGGTCAAATACTAAACGCAAGAGATTTAGCAAGTTTCAACCTCACTCTAGAAACGTTTCAGATTCGTCTGAAGATGATAGAGATGTATTGTGCATCACTGAATCATCACGTGAATTTGACGAAACAGACAGTCGGTCAGACGCTGGTCAGTCGTCAATTTTTTTTCCAACCCAGGAACTTCTAAGGTTGATTGGAAAGGTTTTGTTTCCAGAGTTGCATCAGATCTCAGTATTCCTATGAAGGAAAAGAGTGGAGACTCGGAGTACAAGTCATATGTTGCCGAACATTTACTAACTCCAAAAGAGGCCAGACATTTCAGTCTTCCTTTAGAGGGTTCGATTTTTCACGCACTCGAAGAGGTTGACAAAGAATGGCAAGATAGGGGTAGAATTAGATGTTTTCGATCAGCTGATGATCAGAAGTACTTGGTGAATGAGGATCACTTTAAAAAGTTTTGTTCCTCACCACAGTTAGATGAAAACATTGAAGAAGGCATCATGTGTTCATCTGAACTTAGAAGCCAGAAAGGTGCAATGCCTTATAAGTTTAACAACAAGGCATTTGAATCTACAAACAGTGAGTTTAGAAAAATGGACATGAGTTCGAGACTGTTACTGAGACAGATTTCCTATGGCTCATTGATTACAACTTTTCTAGACAGAGCAGGTTCTGACGAGGATAGACAAGAGGCTATCCAAGCTTTATCTCAGCTGTTTCATGCTATGGCCGATGTGACTTCCAGAGTTATGCTTAACTCTGTTACTGCTAGAAGAAGTCTTAATCTAAAAGACATGGCTTTCAAAAATAAAGCAACTGAGAATAAATTGCTATGCCAGTCTGCAATTGGTCCTAAATTGTTTGGGGGAAAGTTTTTTGAGGTTTTGCATAGCAGTGCAGAGAACCTGAGAGATGCTAAGGAAACTCAACATCTCAGGGATTTGAAGCGAAAGGACCTGAAAAGGAAAGTTGATGACTCTAGAGGGTCAAAAGCTTCAGATAAGACAGCATACTCAATTCCTAAAAAGGGGAATTTTGAAGGATATGATAGACAAGATAGGTCAAAGGATAGTTCTTCCTTTCGATACAAACCGCAGGGTAAACAAAGCTTTAAAAAGCTGGAAAACCCTAGATCGGGGTTTCGCCCGAGAAAACAGTAGGTCAAATCAAAGCAAAGATTCCGCCAGTCGGAGGCAGACTGTCGGGATTCATAGAGAAATGGAAGCAGATAACTTCCGATCAATGGGTTTTAAACATAGTCCAAGAAGGACTTCGTCTTCAGTTTTCTTCCAGGCCGGCAAAAAGCGGCGTAAGAGAAACTGCATTCAGTTCATTACAGAAAAATATATGTATATCCGAAGAAATAAGAGAATTATTAGAAAAAAGAGCAATAGAATCAGTACCAAAGAGCCAGGAAGGAATAGGTGTCTACAGCACATTCTTTTTAGTTCCAAAGAAGGGCGGAGGGCTTCGTCCAATTTTAAATTTGAGAAATCTAAATGTACACTTAATTGTTCCACACTTCAAGATGGAGACTTTCAGAACAATCAAACAGGCTGTAAAGAAAGGAGACTGGGTGATGACCTTAGACCTAAAAGATGCATACTTCCATGTACCAGTATGTCAACAACACAGACAGTACCTACGGTTTTGCTTTCAAGGAAAGCATTATCAGTTCAGAGTAATGCCATTTGGACTGGCAGTAGCTCCAAGGGTTTTCACCAAGATAATGGCAGTAATAGGCCAGTTTCTGCGATCACATCAGATTCACATTTTCATGTAGCTGGACGACCGGCTAATCAAGAGCCAACACCACCACATGTTGATAAAGCAAAGGAAATTTATACTGAACCTACTTCACAGTTTGGGCTTGTTGGTGAATTGGAAAAAGTCACAATTAACTCCAACTCAGGAGGTAGATTACTTGGGAACTTACTTCAATCTGACAGAAGGAGCAGTATTCCCTTCAGAAGAGAGGTTTCAGAATCTCTTAGAAGAAATTGCCCAGATACAGAGAGCAACACAAATACAAGCTCACAAATTTCTCAGGCTCCTGGGATTAATGACAGCATGTATAGATTTGATTCCATTAGCCCGCTTACATATGCGACCTGTCCAATTTTATTTCCTGTCTTTATGGCAACCACACAGAGACAGTTTGTTAGCCATGATTCCTATCAATCAGACATTGATCATTCATTTAGAATGGTGGAACAACAGAATGAATATTTTCAAAGGGGTTCTTCTTTACCAGGAAGAACCAGAGGTACTTTGGACAGATGCTTCAGAAATGGGGTGGGGTGCTCATTTAAACACACTTCAAGTGGCAGGGAAATGGAGTATTTCCCAACAGAACCATCACATAAACTGGCTAGAAATGAAGGCTGTGCAATTGGCACTGGTACAGTTTTTACCCCAAGTCAAAGGCAAACGAGTCCTTCTCAGATGCGACAATTCAACAGTTGTTTCGTACATCAACAAGGAAGGCGGCACCAAATCGATGCTACTTTGTCTGTTGACATGGGAGATTTTTCAGTGGGCAAGGAGTCACAGTATTGTACTCAGTGCAGCCCACATTCCAGGAAAAAGGAACATTCTTGCAGACGATCTGTTCAGGGGTCGATCAAACATTTGACTCACAGAGTGGAGCCTGAATCAAGATATAGTGAAATGCATTTTTCAGGCTTTCGATCCCCCGAATATAGATCTCTTTGCAACCTGGGAGAACAGGAAGCTTCAGGTGTATTGCTCCCCATTTCCAATGGAAGGAGCCTTTGCAACAGATGCACTGAGTGTAAGTTGGACAGGGATGTATGCATATGCATTCCCCCCTCCAGTTCTGCTCCACTTAGTTCTCAAGAAAGTAACACAGGAGCCCTGTTCAATGATATTGATAGCCCCACATGCACCTCGCCAGTCATGGTATCCATAGCTCCTGGAACTCCTCATAGACCATCCAAGAAAAATTCCAGTAGTGTCAAGTCTGTTAACACAGAAAAGAGGTCAAGCTGTTCATCCAGACCCAGAAAGTCTAAGGCTAGTAGCTTGGAAAATATCCAGCATAAGCCGACTAAGAGAAAATTTTCTTCAAAAGCTCAAAACTACATGGATAAGAGCAGAAGAGCATCAACCAAAAGAGTCTATGAGGCTAGACTGCGGATATACAGAAGCTGGTGTAGTGAACAATGTGTCAGTCCACATTCTGCCCCTATAGAGGACATGGCAAATTTTCTGATATATCTGGTTATAGGGCAGCTATTGCCACAGTTCACAAAGGCTGGAGCAAGAGTACAGTAAGTTCTGAAAAGAGCTTGACTAACTTGATTAAAGGGATTTTCAATACAAATCCTTCAGTTAAGCCATTGTTACCTAATTGGGATTTGCCAACTGTGTTATCGGCTCTGACCAAACACCCTTTTGAGCCCATTGAGTTTATAGATATCAAATATTTGACTTGGAAAACTGTATTTCTGGTGGCTTTAGCATCTGCAGCTCGCGTGAGTGAAATACATGCTTTATCAGTCAAGGAATCAAATTTTAGAGAAGAACCTTCAGGAATTCGACTTCTTCCTAATATGCAGTTTTTAGCCAAGACTCAGCGACTTGGTAAAGTATGGAATCCCATATTTATTCCTAGATTTGACAGGTTCGCAACAGAGCCAGATGATTTGTTGCTGTGTCCATGCAGATGTTTAAAGATGTACAGAAAGAGTACAAAGGAGTTCAGAAATCAAAATGATGCACTTTTTCTGACATATCAAAAGAATTTACATAGGCCTGCGGCAAAAGCATCTATTTCTAGATGGATTGTTTCTCTCATTAAACATGTCTATGAAAATTCACCTGAACTGAACTTGAAAGAAGTTAGAGCTCATGATACCAGACGCTTGGCATCATCTTGGGCCCTGTTTAATGGAGCCTCAGTGAAAGAGATTCTTCAAGCAGCTCACTGGGCCTCTGAGAATACCTTCACCTCATTCTATTTGAAAGATGTATCTTGGGGAGAGGAAAACTTTGCCAGATCTTCTATTTTGAAAACAATGAAGTGGGCAAAGAAACAGTAAGGGTGAGAAGATTTTTTAATTTACTCTAATCCCTCCTCCTATGGCTACAAATTCTGTTTGTTGCAAAATGTCCAATGCAGGTAAGTATAGATACTGAAATAAACAGGGGTTTTAAAGGTAAAGCCCCTGTTTATAAGATATCTATACTTACCTGCATATTCCCGTCCCACCTCCCCACTTTTAGAGTTTTAAGGGGTGTATTTTATTTTTTTCCTCACATAAACTGAGGTACCCGGATGTTGGGTATTGAAGAGTGGGTTAAGGGAAGATAACATGTTCTAAAAATTATTCGGGCATAGTAGTAGGAGTCGGTGACATATTGCAAAATGTTCAATGCAGGTAAGTATAGATATCTTATAAACAGGGGTTTTACCTAAAAAAAAACCTCATTTCATGATAATAGCATCGTTTGGACTCCCAATCTTTACAACATTCCCGCCATAGATTCGATCGATGCCTTTGATTGTTGATGTGACATCGTTTCTTCAGAACTACTGTGATACAATGTCGCACAGGCATTACCGCGTCATTGACTAGAATGTTTGTCCCGAAAACCTCGCGAGATTTGTACCGTTTTCATTTTTAAAAATATTTTTGTGGTGGGTCTGGTTAGTTTTTTTTATTTATTAGATGGGTCATTGTAAAATGAGTTTATTAATTTGATGGGTCATGGGGTAATTTTTTATTTTTTTTTATGGGTGCTTGGTATATACAAAAGGTGCCTCCCGACCCCCCCATGTATTTATTTCTGGAATAGCCCTAATATGAATTGTCCTTGACCATTCAAATTTTTCGATTGCCGTGCAAATACTGTATATCAGGTTTTTTCTGCTGTATCCAATTTCCGCTTTGTTTGAGATGATTTCTGAATCGCAGAAAATAAATCAGCGTAAATTTTACAAAGTTTTGTTTTTGTAATAGAGTTATATAGCAAACAGGTAATAGTACATCCCCCAAGCACCAGATAACAAGTATGTAAGCCTCATTGTTTACTTGATAAATGACAAGCTAATTAAATCGACCACGTTCCCTCCATGAATAGTTAAGATAACAAACAGTGATCAATATCATAACTCCCATAAGCAATATAGAATAGAGAATTGGGCAAACACGGACCCCTGAATATACAGAGGTGGGATCAGGTGCCTAGGAAGAGTAAGCATCCCCTGTCAACCGATCACACCCACTGTGAGGCCTATATCTTGATCAGGTAAATGGAGTTATTCGTAGTCAAAATTAGTGTGCCAAGAACGGCCTAACAATGGCCTCAATCAATGTATGATTATTCCATAGCTACTCATACATGTAACAGTACATGGTTTGTGACTGCTGCGTTTAAACTCTGAAAATAATTATTGATATATATTATGCATTACAGCTCTTTCGCTGGAGCCTTGTCAAGCTGATATATCAGCTTCTTTTTTTCCAGTTCCTTTATAAGTTTAAATCATCATGAATTATATTTTCACTATGACTTTTAATAGTGAAAATTTGATTCACTTAAATTTAATACATGTATACTGGTTTAGATTTGGATTTGTGGAAAAAACATGATGTAGAAAAG
Organism: Ostrea edulis; assembly: GCF_947568905.1. NCBI lineage: Eukaryota > Metazoa > Mollusca > Bivalvia > Ostreida > Ostreidae > Ostrea > Ostrea edulis. The sequence continues at coordinate 68,974,866 of NC_079168.1, read as the reverse complement.
ACCTGCTATACAGTAGATGAAGTTTTTTGGGTTTGTTGTTTTAGGTGGGTTTTTTTTTCAAGCACACCTACTAATATTTGTTGGTTTGTTAGGGTAAATAAATATCATGTTACATAGATGTATAATGTTTCTTTGTGTGTAAATTTCAGTGCATCATTTGTGATTGCCTACATCATGGAGAAATATGGCTTATCATATAGGTAGGTAAATAATTTCAGAGTTCTTAAAACAAATTGATCTACATGGAGTTCCCGGTCCAGTAAAATTTAGAGGACCTGATACACTAACTATGGAACCCAATACATTAACTGTATAACTTGATACAAAAATTATAGGACCTGATACACTAACTATAGAACCCAATACATTAACTGTATAACTTGATACAAAAATTATAGGACCTGTTACACAAATTGTCTGGTGCATTTCCCCAACTTTCTATAACTCTGTCAGTGCATCTGTATAATGTGAAAGTATTCATACCATCCTAACAACACCGTGTAACTGGAATTTTTAGCAAGACATAAAAGTGATTTACCCATCATTGTATCTGTGGATTTCACAGCATGTGATCCGGTTTTCCGGATCACCACACTGTGGTTTTCTGATTCCGTATCAGTATCCTCTGAAACTGATGCCGTCACAATGACGTCACAATGCATCAACGCAAAGTAATTTGTGGAAAATATTGACCACATCACAAAACAAAACTGCATACACAAAAACATAATTTCATGGTATGTCCGTGTTTTTGATAATTTGGATTACATTTACTATCTTATAAATGTGGATTTAAAATGCATAATGGGGTATATAACAAATTTATCATTACTACAGTAACTTGATCCAAAGAGTTGGATCATGTCTCATGGACAGGTGCGGATCATCAGATCAAACTCGACACTTCGCGTCTTGTGTGATCTGATGATCCACACGTCAACTCGACGTGATCCGACTCTTCGGATCAAGTTACTGTAGTAATAATATATATATATTTAGCAAGAACTAATTTTAGCGACTTTATAATTCCAAGAAAGATAACCATTACCTACAATACAGAATAAATTGTTAGCGATATTCCATTTTAGCGATCTCAACACCCTCGCTAATAATGCCAAAATTAAATCCTCGCTAAAAATTCTATTTATATGGTATGCAGACTGAAAAAATTTGCAATTAGATGATGGCAAAGACATTTACATGTATTTCCATGACACTGGTAATTTGTCTCAAAGTTCACAATAGAAATATCACATATTTGTCCACCATAATCATATAATACAATATTTGAATGTATTTCAAGCATTTTACACAAATTTCAGAAATTTTTTTCTTCTAAAACACATCAGTGTATTATTCAAACATGTAAATGTTTAACTTTAACAATGTACTACTAATACTGAGAAAATTTTTCACAAATTTACATTTGACCATCGTAAAGAACAAGTTAGAAATAAGAACCGTACAACAGTCCTTGGAAGGGGGGGGGGGTGTAAAGAAATTTATTATACGGGTAATATATACATGTAATCTTACTTTAATATATTTTTGAACCACAACTGTAACTCCATCCCAAAAGCCAAGATTTAAAAAAAATTTTTAGTTTACAATACATGATGATGCTTGCATATTGTTATGGCTGTTTTATTGCCATTAGAAGATTTCCAAAGATATTACTTACTTGGATATTCCTAAGTAATACTTACGTATATATTCCTAAATAATACTTACTTACTCCTAGGTATTACTTACATATATTCTTTGGTAATACCTTTGTGTCTCCAAGGTTTGATTTACACTATATGAAGATGCTTGCATTTTGTTATGAAAAATTTAGCATTGAAAAGATTTTTATCCCCTCAAAATTCATTGCGAATGGGAATATATTAATTAATGGGACCATTTGTATTTGGTGAGTAAGTGTTTGTGTGTGTAAAACACTGAGATTGTAGACACTCTACAGGACACGGTTTGTGTGTGTAACACTGAGATTGTACTCTACAGGACACGGTTTGTGTGTGTAAAACACTGAGATTGTAGACATTCTACAGGACACGGTTTGTGTGTGTAACACTGAGATTGTACTCTACAGGACACGGTTTGTGTGTGTAAAACACTGAGATTGTAGACATTCTACAGGACACGGTTTGTGTGTGTAACACTGAGATTGTAGACATTCTACAGGACACGGTTTGTGTGTGTGTAACACTGAGATTGTAGACATTCTACAGGACACGGTTTGTGTGTGTAACACTGAGATTGTAGACATTCTACAGGACACGGTTTGTGTGTGTAACACTGAGATTGTAGACACTCTACAGGACACGGTTTGTGTATGTGTAACACTGAGATTGTAGACATTCTACAGGACACGGTTTGTGTGTGTAACACTGAGATTGTAGACATTCTACAGGACACGGTTTGTGTGTGTAACACTGAGATTGTAGACATTCTACAGGACACGGTTTGTGTGTGTGTAACACTGAGATTGTAGACATTCTACAGGACACGGTTTGTGTGTGTAAAACACTGAGATTGTAGACATTCTACAGGACACGGTTTGTGTGTGTAAAACACTGAGATTGTAGACATTTTACAGGACACGGTTTGTGTGTGTAACACTGAGATTGTAGACATTCTACAGGACACGGTTTGTGTGTGTAACACTGAGATTGTAGACATTCTACAGGACACGGTTTGTGTGTGTAAAACACTGAGATTGTAGACATTCTACAGGACACGGTTTGTGTGTGTAACACTGAGATTGTACTCTACAGGACACGGTTTGTGTGTGTAAAACACTGAGATTGTAGACATTCTACAGGACACGGTTTGTGTGTGTAACACTGAGATTGTAGACATTCTACAGGACACGGTTTGTGTGTGTGTAACACTGAGATTGTAGACATTCTACAGGACACGGTTTGTGTGTGTAACACTGAGATTGTAGACATTCTACAGGACACGGTTTGTGTGTGTAACACTGAGATTGTAGACACTCTACAGGACACGGTTTGTGTATGTGTAACACTGAGATTGTAGACATTCTACAGGACACGGTTTGTGTGTGTAACACTGAGATTGTAGACATTCTACAGGACACGGTTTGTGTGTGTAAAACACTGAGATTGTAGACATTCTACAGGACACGGTTTGTGTGTGTAACACTGAGATTGTACTCTACAGGACACGGTTTGTGTGTGTAAAACACTGAGATTGTAGACATTCTACAGGACACGGTTTGTGTGTGTAACACTGAGATTGTAGACATTCTACAGGACACGGTTTGTGTGTGTAACACTGAGATTGTAGACACTCTACAGGACACGGTTTGTGTATGTGTAACACTGAGATTGTAGACATTCTACAGGACACGGTTTGTGTGTGTAACACTGAGATTGTAGACATTCTACAGGACACGGTTTGTGTGTGTAAAACACTGAGATTGTAGACATTCTACAGGACACGGTTTGTGTGTGTAACACTGAGATTGTAGACATTCTACAGGACACGGTTTGTGTGTGTAACACTGAGATTGTAGACATTCTACAGGACACGGTTTGTGTGTGTGTAACACTGAGATTGTAGACATTCTACAGGACACGGTTTGTGTGTGTAAAACACTGAGATTGTAGACATTCTACAGGACACGGTTTGTGTGTGTAAAACACTGAGATTGTAGACATTTTACAGGACACGGTTTGTGTGTGTAACACTGAGATTGTAGACACTCTACAGGACACGGTTTGTGTGTGTGTAACACTGAGATTGTAGACACTCTACAGGACACGGTTTGTGTGTGTAACACTGAGATTGTAGACACTCTACAGGACACGGTTTGTGTGTGTAACACTGAGATTGTAGACACTCTACAGGACACGGTTTGTGTGTGTAACACTGAGATTGTACTCTACAGGACACGGTTTGTGTGTGTAAAACACTGAGATTGTAGACACTCTACAGGACACGGTTTGTGTGTGTAAAACACTGAGATTGTAGACACTCTACAGGACACGGTTTGTGTGTGTGTAACACTGAGATTGTAGACATTCTACAGGACACGGTTTGTGTGTGTAACACTGAGATTGTAGACACTCTACAGGACACGGTTTGTGTGTAAAACACTGAGATTGTAGACATTCTACAGGACATGGTTTGTGTGTGTGTAACACTGAGATTGTAGACATTCTACAGGACACGGTTTGTGTGTGTAACACTGAGATTGTAGACACTCTACAGGACACAGTTTGTGTGTAAAACACTGAGATTGTAGACACTCTACAGGACACGGTTTGTGTGTGTGTAACACTGAGATTGTAAACACTCTACAGGACACGGTTTGTGTGTGTGTAACACTGAGATTGTAGACATTCTACAGGACACGGTTTGTGTGTGTAACACTGAGATTGTAGACATTCTACAGGACACGGTTTGTGTGTGTGTAACACTGAGATTGTAGACACTCTACAGGACACGGTTTGTGTGTGTGTAACACTGAGATTGTAGACATTCTACAGGACACGGTTTGTGTGTGTAACACTGAGATTGTAGACACTCTACAGGACACGGTTTGTGTGTGTGTAACACTGAGATTGTAGACACTCTACAGGACACGGTTTGTGTGTGTGTAACACTGAGATTTTAGACACTCTACAGGACACGGTTTGTGTGTGTAAAACACTGAGATTGTAGACACTCTACAGGACACGGTTTGTGTGTAAAACACCGAGATTGTAGACATTCTACAGGACACGGTTTGTGTGTGTAACACTGAGATTGTAGACACTCTACAGGACACGGTTTGTGTGTGTGTAACACTGAGATTGTAGACACTCTACAGGACACGGTTTGTGTGTGTAAAACACCGAGATTGTAGACACTCTACAGGACACGGTTTGTGTGTGTAAAACACTGAGATTGTAGACATTCTACAGGACACGGTTTGTGTGTGTGTAACACTGAGATTGTAGACACTCTACAGGACACGGTTTGTGTGTGTGTAACACTGAGATTGTAGACACTCTACAGGACACGGTTTGTGTGTGTGTAACACTGAGATTGTAGACACTCTACAGGACACGGTTTGTGTGTGTAACACTGAGATTGTACTCTACAGGACACGGTTTGTGTGTGTGTAACACTGAGATTGTAGACACTCTACAGGACACGGTTTGTGTGTGTGTAACACTGAGATTGTAGACACTCTACAGGACACGGTTTGTGTGTGTAAAACACCGAGATTGTAGACACTCTACAGGACACGGTTTGTGTGTGTAAAACACCGAGATTGTAGACACTCTACAGGACACGGTTTGTGTGTGTAAAACACCGAGATTGTAGACACTCTACAGGACACGGTTTGTGTGTGTAAAACACCGAGATTGTAGACACTCTACAGGACACGGTTTGTGTGTGTAAAACACCGAGATTGTAGACACTCTACAGGACACGGTTTGTGTGTGTAAAACACTGAGATTGTAGACACTCTACAGGACACGGTTTGTGTGTGTAAAACACTGAGATTGTAGACACTCTACAGGACACGGTTTGTGTGTGTAAAACACTGAGATTGTAGACATTCTACAGGACACGGTTTGTGTGTGTAACACTGAGATTGTAGACACTCTACAGGACACGGTTTGTGTGTGTAACACTGAGATTGTAGACACTCTACAGGACACGGTTTGTGTGTGTAACACTGAGATTGTAGACATTCTACAGGACACGGTTTGTGTGTAAAACACCGAGATTGTAAACACTCTACAGGACACGGTTTGTGTGTGTAACACTGAGATTGTAGACATTCTACAGGACACGGTTTGTGTGTGTAAAACACTGAGATTGTAGACATTCTACAGGACACGGTTTGTGTGTGTAAAACACCGAGATTGTAGACACTCTACAGGACACGGTTTGTGTGTGTAACACTGAGATTGTAGACACTCTACAGGACACGGTTTGTGTGTGTAAAACACCGAGATTGTAGACACTCTACAGGACACGGTTTGTGTGTGTAAAACACTGCGATTGTACTCTACAGGCCACATATTTTGCTCCATTGATTTCCTAAATCACAGATAGCTTTGTTATTAAAAGAGGAAAGGTCCTATTGATTTGGTGGGGGGTTCAAAGGTCAAGGTCACTATGGGACTTCATAGAAAAAGCCTGTAAACACTCAATGCGAGGGAATATGTCTCTCCTTGTGGAGATCTTGTTTTCCCCTCGAATTGTGAGAGGGGATGGAGTAAAGGGACAGTTCTTGTGTGTGTGTTGGAGTGTGTATAACACTGAGCTTGTAGACACTCTAGAGGCCACATTTTTTGCTTGATTGATTTGATACAATACTTCACAGGTAGAGAGGAAGAACTCTGTTGATTTTTGGGTCACAAGTTCATGATGGGGACTTCATAAAGGTTGTCACAGTTTTTGTTTTATTGATTTGATACTTCACATGTAGCTTTATTATCAAGAGAAGAACCTATTTTGGGATCCAAAGGTCAAGGTTACTATGGGACTTCATAAAAAATGCAGTATGAATCAAAATGCACTATTTACAAACATTTGGTTGATAATTTTTGCTTGCAATATTATCTAGAAAAATCTATTCCTAAATTGTACAAAAAGGGTATCTCCAAAATAAGGCTATCATCACATAATTTATCCATAGAAACTGGCAGACATAAAAATGTACCACGTGAAAAAAGGTTTTGTAAAACATGTATCACTGAAATTGATGAATACCACTTTTTGTTAGTCTGTTCTGTATATTGCCAGATTAGAGCTAAATTAGTGAAAAAGTATTACTGGAGTATAAACCCTCCATGTTCAAATTTATACAACTACTAAGTGTGAACAATGTTAAAGAACTCTGTAACTTGGGGAAATTTATCTGTATAGAGCTCTTGAACTAAGAACAGTCCATAATATGTAATTTGTATCGTCATTCTCCTTTTTTACTATCACTATACTAGTGTATTTACTATATACTATTGTATGCTAGATGTCTTTGAAAGAATTGGCCGTTTATTTTCAGCTTTGTAATTATTATCCATGTTCAATTTTGTTATAATGCTATAAGATGTATGTCTTTCGCAATAAAGTTATTATTATTCATTGTGAGGGAATATACCCTGCTTTGCAGAGCTCTTTATAATATATATATATATATATATATGTATACATGTGTGTGTGTCTCTTTTTTCGATGTGAAATCTTAAAAAAAACTCGAAACACTATCCAGAAATATTTCAACTGTGTTACTGTTCTTCTTCAGTCGTTTGACAGTGACAGATAAACACGACTGACTGAAGAAGACCGGTAACATGTGTTAAAATATTTCTGGAAAGTGTTAAGAGTTTATATATATATATATATATATATATATATATATATATATACATATACACACATAGAGAGAGATAGAAAGAGAGAGAGATTTGGTTCCGCAGGTTGTGAGTTCAACCTCGGGTAGGGGCGGAAGTGGGTATCCAAATAAAGGGAAATTTTCTGTGCTTTATATCAAATATTTCTTCACTTAGGGCAGTTATGTTCATTTAAGAGTTCATTGCTATTTCTGTGCTTTATATGAAATATTTCGAATGCAATGTGTATCATGTATGATCCTCTTAAATGTACGTTAAATAACTGTATCCCATTTCCATTCTCAAAGACCGTGTAGCATGTGACAGCATGGCAAGAATTCCATCGTCATCGAAAGCAAGTTTTTTTTTAGTCTTGCCTAGATGGTCGAGCAGTCTAGTGCACTGGTTACATGCTGCTAGGAGATTTGGTTCCGCAGGTCATGAGTTCAACCCCGGGTAGGGGCGGAAGTGGATATCCAAATAAAGTGAAATTTTCTGTGCTTTATATTATTTATATATATATATATATATATATATATATATATATATATATCTAGTGAAAAAAAGAAACTGCATTATTTAATATATGAAAAAAATAATATTAAAATAACAATGAACAAATTTTATTTTTTGTAATACTGTTACCAAATGTATTCATTACAACATTTCATATTCCATTAATGTTAACGTCGAATAACGTCAATTTCAGCACACTCGAAAGACACTGGGATTCGAACTTGAATTAACAAAGTTAATAACGCGTGTGACCACCATTTACATTCACGCATGCTTGACAACGGCACCTCATTGATGCCACTAAAGTGTTCAGAAATGCTTGAGGGATGTTGTTCCAGATGTTGGTTAAAGCCTGGCCTAAATCAGCCAATGTCATTGGCTAATTTGGTAAAAGGCGTAGACGTCGTTCCATTTCATCCCAGAAGTGCTCGATCGGCGATAAATCGGGGGAAACAGCTAGCCAAGGCAAGACATTGACATTCTGTTGAACAAAAAAGTCCCTGACTACAAGTGCAACATGTGGCCTTGCATTGTCTTGCTGCAGAGTGATGTGATTTTGCTGTCTCTGTACGAAGGGTATCACATGGCGCTGAATAATTTCATCTCGATAGCGTACGCCTGTGAGATTTCCATTGACAACTTGTAGAGGGGTCCTTCCACGTGCTGTTATTCCACCCCACACCATAATGCTACCTCCACCGAATTGTCGACGTTGCACAACACAAGCGCCCTGGTAACGCTCCCCAACGTGACGATACACTCTACAACGGCCGTCACTTCTATCCAAATGAAATCTGGATTCATTAGTGAACAGAATATTGGCCCAGTCCTGTATTCTGAATCGCAGATGTCATCTGCACTACGCTAGTCTAGCGATACAATGACGTTGAAGCAGGGCGCATCGCTGAACGTCTTGGTGTGATGTGCTCACGCAGACGATTACGCACAGTTCTTGGACTGATTGGTCGAAGTCCAGGAATGCTACAAGCAGTCAAACTTGCTGTCTGGAAACAATTTCTCAGGTGCACAAGTCTAATGTGGTTGTCCTGTCGACGTGATGCAACACGAGGACGCCCAGAACGTGGTCGATCCCGAGTGTTACCAGATTGTTGGAAATGTCTCCAAAATGACTGGATGGTGTTCCGATGAACTTCAAAGTGTCTTGCTATGATATTTTGTGCCATTCCAGCTTGAAACATCCCAACAACACGATTACACTGGTTTTCACTGAATCGTGGCATGACAGAAGGGTAAATTTTGTCAAAACTAAAGTGCTTTCCTTAACGAATAGTGTCCAAACAAACCTTTTACACTTCTTACTTCAAACAGTATTGGCCAGTAAAACTTGTGCACGTACGAACACTTCAATAAACAACATGTGTTCACTAACCATGAAAAAATCTGTGCTTCTGAGTCGGTTACTATCCGATATTGTTCAAAAACGTCACCTTTATCGATTGTTTATATTTTATAAATATAAACAATTGATATAGAAAAATTATACTAAACTTTATAATGCAGTTTCTTTTTTCCGCTAGTATATATATATATATACTATAGGTAAATATATATATATATATATATATATATACATGTACATGTATATATATACTATAGGTAAATATATATATATATATATACATGTACATGTATATATATACTATAGGTAAATATATATATATATTCCAAGGTAACACTAACACTTGCACAGTTTTGTAGATCCCGGTGAAGTGTGTGTATAAACATACATTATATGAATTTATTTCATGTAAAACTTTCTCCCCCCATTATAGTATCATCTTGACCACAGGGACTTAGATTTGAACAAACATGATAAGGATAATTGCATTGTAATTCATTATGTTGTAATTATATGTATATCGTTTTATTCTTGTGGAGTTGGTTTTCCTGATATATTTCTGTTAACTCTTAGTGTGGCCCCATCCTAATCCTAGGAATATTGTTACAACTAAATAGCAAAGCCTTCTCACCAAATATAGTGCAAAAATCAACAGAATAGAAATCAGAAGATACCAATCTGATTAGAACCACTTGTTGTGCTTCACAAAGATCCTGTGTAGGGAAATATTATATGCGCAAATCAACTTATTTTTGTTTAAGGATTTCTTCTTTTATCAAAAACAAGATATGAATTTGTAGAAACTTTTTGTCATTTAACAGAGATGCATTTGTCTACGTCCAACAGAAGAGATTTTGTATTAACCCTAACGAGGGATTTGTACAGCAGTTACACGTAAGTCAGTACATCTAATTCCCTTCAACTCTTCAGAACGTATAAAGTATGGGTAAACTGATGTTGTGTTCTAATTCCTTCAGGAATACGAGCCTATGTACAGAGCTAGAGTCACTTTTCAACACAGTTATACCCCTTTAGAGAGCGGTAAGTTGTTGGTTTTGAGTTGTTGCTTTCCTCTGCATTTAAAAGATGAAGTAAAATTTGCACACAAGATACATTGTTTTTGTAGGAATGTTAAAGCGAAAATTCACCGAGGATCACGAGACGACAGAAGATGGCGTATTAATGCAACATACGTGACAGGTTCTGTGTCATGTCCGAGTCGATCTCTGTTAATGAACAAAGAAAAAAACTGAAAATAATCTTCAGATATCAGATTATTAGGTAACCTGAATCACTCAAGTTACCTATTGGGATCTGTTTATGTCTGCCATTGTAAACTTTTCAACAGTATTACCTTTCTTAAATATTGAAACATTTATCACCAGTGTTGGTAAAAAGCATCTTTAGGTAAGGCATACAAAACTATTCATTCCATGGTCTCTTCTGCCATTAGGTTTTAGCGGTGGGGCTCACTGCCACACCTCTAAATCAGTGTAATAGGATAATTAAAAAAAAAAAATCTCTACTCTTGAATGTCTAGTTGAGAAACTGGGTGCATATAGTTGTATTCAGGAGCTTCTACCAAAATTGTGAATTCATGGCTCCTGGGTCAGAGATTCAGCCCATTTTGAAGGGATGGAGGATCTTCTGCATCTATCAGACAAACTGGATGCTTAGTTGTAATGACCATCAAGCTTTTACCAAATTTATGGACCCTGGATCAAGGGTTCAGACCCCAGGATGGGGACATCATGGATCATATAGTGAAAATGAATTGACTATTATAAAATCTTTTCTTCTACTTCTGAAAATTTAGCAAAGAAATTGGGTGCATAGCATTATTAAGCATCAAGGCATCTTCCAAAAGAGTGAAGCCCATCACTTCCCCTGGGACACAGGTTCAGGCTTTAGGGTGGTGCTATATAGATCATAGTAACCAAAAAATAAGGATGTTTAGTTCTCAGGAGTTTAAACAATGTGCAACATTTCGAATTAAAACTCCTCCTTGCATGGTACCCAGATGACTGTTGAGCGCTGATTACCTCTTGTTATTGATATTCTTGACTATATTCCTCATTTTTCATGTGTTTGTTTTCATGATTACATACATCAGCATGTATATATTGTTATACTATATTATTGAATAAATATGTTTAAAATTCAACATTGTACAATTGAGAATACTTGTCTGCCTTATACATTTCAAAATACTTGAAAAGGAAACCTCAAACAAAGAACCATAACTCTGGAGAATGACATTTGTACCACAGTTCACAGTTGTGAAACTACAAATGAAAATTTTGCAAAATGTATTAATATAAATGATATAGCTTTGAGTTCACTCGGTGAACTTCTGACCTAAAGACACAATGTACAATGGAAGACACCAAACAATAAAGTAACAGAGCCTCCCACCCCACCCAGAATGAAGTTTGATGAGGTTCAAGTAAATCAGAATGAAAATGCATTTTATTTTGTTGGAGTATATGAAGTTTTAATGAGAATCAGCCAAGCAAATCTGAACTGAAGGAATGGGCCTGCATAAACTACATCCAGAAAATGTAGATGAAAGGTGCATCATCCATGCAAGTTTGATTTGTGCAAGGTTAATTGCAGTGGATTTTATTACATGTTG
>NC_079168.1:68817994-68955494 GCF_947568905.1 Ostrea edulis | reverse complement strand
GAGTTCAGTTTTAACAAGTTCATATTGGTCTTAATCCTAATGTGCATGCAACTATTTTCCAGATAAGCCAGAATTTGTGGTGATTTATTAACAAATTACCCAAATTTAATTTTCTTCTCGTTTCCTTCCAAGTTCACTATAAAATATCACTTAATTTAGATGATATCTGGAGATGGTGTTACTTTTAATGTCACTCCAACAGAAAACATTTCGTTTTCATTTATTATTGTTGTCATTTCTATATAAACTGAAACATTTACATTGAATAGAGTCATCTGCCCATTTAACAATTTTTTTCATATGTAATGTAGAATGGCTCTGCTTTTCTTCTTCCTCTTCTTTTATAATAAACGAAATTTTGCAACATGATACAGACTCTGTAATGTCTTCATTTTTATCATTATTAACTAGCACCCATATTTTTTTAACACCCATACAAATACATTTTCCCCAACTCACCACTACCCATATAAATACAATTTCCCAAATCACCACCAGCCATACAAAATAATATCAACTGCCTTCCCCCCCCCCCCCCCTCCCCAATATGTTTTTGCTGGAATAGCCAGTAGATGGAAATCTTTTACCATGTTTACAACTCAATGGTACAAACCTATAGCATCAATCTCGTCCATAAATATGATACATGGCTCATGGTCTCTGGCAAATGCGAACATTTCTCGGATCAGCCTGGCACTTTCTCCAATATACTTATCAACAATTGCACTTGACACAACCTTCACAAAAGAAAAATAATTTTATTAGATCAATCTTCAATTAAATATCATTAATCTTGTAAAATGATATCTTTGTGGGTAAACACGAGTTGATGAGCTCTCTCGCAAGTATGTAATTTTTGTGTATGAGATAAACAGTCAACTTGTACAGAAGTATTTATGTATAAACTGACTTCCTGTGTATAAGTTGGTTTGTACGAGTTAAATCTAGCAACATATCAAATAAAGCAGTATAAAAACTATTGAAAATTGTAATTCATTAAATCAGTAAAATGCTTTGACATCCATTGACATGTTCCATCGTAATTATGATTCTATGGTGAATCAATTTAAACTAACATACTGAAGCTGAATATTTTCAAAATTCTGACTTCACCTTAGTAACATCGTTGGAAACCCATGGTTGATTACGCTTCGTTCCTCTCTCCATCATCTGATGGAGAGAGGAACGAAGCGTAATCAACCGTGGGTTTCCCACGATGCCTTAGTAACAGATAGGTTCAAGAGCAGCTAGGCATTGAAATCAGTTTTGAATTTAATATAACATATTACTTCAGCATCATTACTAAACATTTAGATTGGTAATCAGAAAACAACAAGGCATATTAAAAGAATCATTTCTGATATTTTGAAGAAAAAAATATTTTGCTATAAATTACCGGACTAATTATCCCTTTGGCAACAGTATGACCTACATATGTTTAGCTTTCTAGTATTTGTAGATTTATATATAAACCAACAATTTTTAAATAATTTCAGTAATATGAACAGATGAATATACTACATTCAAGCAACTCATCATTGAAAAATCTTTATGATGATCATAGTCACTCAGTTAAGTTGGAACTTAAAAAAAAAACAACAACCCAAAACTTGTTTTTCCAGTGTCTTTCATTTTAGCAGGAATGAAGACCTCAATACTTTATTTGACAGTTGGCCAATGGAATTTTGTCATGGTCCTCAGTACATGTAATGTAGGAGTCTTATTTAAGAAAGAATGATTGATATTTTGTAAATTAGGAGGCTTTTTTGTATAATTTGTCTTTTCTTGTTTGTTTAGAAATACAATCAAAAGGAAATCAAATTAGCTAATAGGGAGTATTTCACTAAAAGCATATCAACCACACACACATGTATAAGTACATGTTTTCAGTATTTATGTGCATACAGTTGCATCATGCATAGAGTATTGTAAAGTCTTCATTCACCTTAAGGAAGTTGGCATCCAGTTGACTAGCAACAGCCCGGGCTAACAATGTCTTTCCTGTTCCTGGGGGTCCATACAACAGGCAGCCTTTAGGGGGTGTTATTCCGACTCTCTGAAACAACTCAGGATTCATCAGAGGAAGTTCTATCACCTAGTAAATTGTAAAAGACATGTACACTGTGAAAATTGAATTATGAATGATAAACATAATACTGTAGATTCCTTTCTATACATAGGTAATTAATATTCGTGTTAATTTACAAAGTACCCTCTCTTGATTTTACTTATTAAATACTAATTACATGTAGATTTACAGTAGAGATGGGATAATATATTGATACAACTTCTTAATAGATACATGTATATCCATGTCTTTTGTTGCCACTAGTGCAAGCATGGTAAATGGCTACTATTGCAGAAAATAATCAACATATGCCTGATATTGAGAACCCACCATGCACATACAGTATAAATGTTATCAATTTCAAAGCAAATGTGATTTAATTTTTTCATCATATTTTGTTGAATACTGTCAAAATGATAATACTTATTCTGTTACAATTTTATGAATTATTATAATATTGAAATACATATATTGTACATTGATTTCTCACATAATCACCAATGTGAGACCAACTTTAGCCATGTGAGATTTTTCTGTCTCGCACTGCTGCTTGATTGTGACTTCATATATTTTCTATGATTTACGTTACACGGTGAAGTCAAATATTTTGTATTGTTTTCTTCCATTTTTTCTGGTAGACAGTCTTAGGTTTAGTTGTTTACACTCATAGTGTAAACCATTTTTGGGTATGCTCTTTCATGTTGCGTAGTTTTTACATATACGAGGGCTGTTCGATATGTAATGTGTATTGTACGATATCTTAAAAGCATTAGACTCAAATAGTGAAAGGAGCATTACATCCCTTCAAAGTACATGCATTCTCCGCGGTTTTAAATACATAATTTCTATCTCTGAATCCATTTCTGAAATGCGTCACGGTATACTGATTTAGGTAGACCTCTGAAGCACTGATTGATGGCTGAGCCAAGGGCTTGTCAGAACTTGTAACGACAACCAGATAAGAACTTATTAAGTTTTGGAAAAAGTCGCATGGGGCTAGATTTGGAGAGTATGGTGGGTGTGGTAAGTAACCTTCTCCAACTTAAAAAATTGCTTCACCAGCTCAGATGTATGTGATGGAGCATTATCATGAAGTAGACAAACATGCCTAAATCCTGACACAGGGTGTCATTTATGATAATATTTCTTGAGCTATTTTAGTATAACATCTCGGTAATACTGACCTGTAACACTTTTGCCCTTCGACACCGGAATTTGTACGGCTATACCATCACACAAGAAGAATATGCAATAAAGACACCTTCTTTAAGCTTATGGTTCTTTTGGCAACTACAGGCCTTCTACCGTGTTTAGTTGGCCATATTTTGTTTCCAATTTTTCTTACTGGTTCGAAATAGTGAACCCATGGTTTGTCACCAGTAACAATGTTTGCAAATTGTCTTTGATTGAATTTCAGAAACATTTTGAGCAATTGCTTAGCAGTTTGTACTCATACCCATTTTTGGTCATCTGTCAATATATGCAATCTGGCAGAAATCTTTCGTACTTTCAAAAAAGGCTTCAAAATGAAATGCACCCAAGATAGCGATATGCCAACAGCTTTGGCAATATCACGAATCGTGTGTCTGCCATCACCTCCAATTATTTCCCTGACTTTTGAGACATTTGCCTTGCCTGTTACAGTCACAGGTTGGCCAGATTTTGCTGCATCTTTGACGGACTCTGTGCCAGTCAGAAATTTCTTTCTCCACCTATGTACTGTCTCATAAGATACCTTATCAGACCCATAAACTTCCCCCAATTCAGTAATAATCTGCATTACCGAATGACTGAGTTTTGTGCAAACTTTTATATAAGCTCTAATTTCTTCGATATTCTCAACCCGTTTCTCAACCATTTTTACAACAGTGGTCAACGACTGGCTCTATTGAAATGACTATAAGTTTAAAACTATGTGGATCTGAGGGCTAGTGTTTATACCGTTGGAAAGGTATTGAATAGAGCTATTCAAGAGTATAATCATCCATGAAATCGTGCAAAGCATTACTGCGCTGTGGCACAACACACATTACATATTGAACAGCCTTCGTATATTCAAATGAGGATTTTGATAATTTTGAATTTTCTCAAAGCTATTGAATCAATGCACTAAACTGTGGATAATATGTGAGAAAAATACTCCTTCGTTATTTACTAGTGTGGCATTGTGAAATTCCACCTCTGTGACAAGATTCGTTCTATGAAATATCTTATCCATGCAAAAAATATTGCATGAACAGGATTGAACAGCAGAAGAGACTGAATCTTGTCCCAGAGGTGGGATTTCCCTATCAAATTAATGTAGGATTCTATCAATATCGAGATACAAATATCATAAGGTATGTGTATCACCCACCCCTGAGCATTGGTGATCATTTTACAATCTTGTGAAATGATGCTGAACAACATTCCCCCCAAATCAAGGTATTGCATAATATGAGGACTCTACAGTATAAATTACGTGTATATGAATGACTATAAATGAAATCTTAATTAAAGCTCCCAATGACACCCCCCCCCCCCCCCCTACCATTTAACCTACCTCTCTCCACATTTAACTTACCTCTCTAAGTTCTCTGATCTGCTCTCCAAGTCCACCAATCTGATTATAGCTGATTTCACCAGGGTCCTCCACCGACATGTTATAAACCAATGGATCCACCTCCCGAGGTAAATATCGCATTACTGTCAGTGTAGTCATGTCCAGAGCCACCCGAGTTCCCGGCTTAAGCTTACTTTTGTCTAACTGTCTTCTACAGCCCACCACGTACCTTGGTCCATTTGTTGCTTTGACGATGAATTTTTCCTCTGTTAATTGCTTCAGGACCTCACCAACAATCTGGCCTACACTTTGCAGAGCCTTCAAATCATTTTCTGACTTGTCATACTGTTTGTTTAATTCTTTGGCATTTTCTCTCACTAAAATAAAAAGTACAATGTAGAAGAAATTTCCGTTGTAAAATAAGAACTGATGAATTATTTGCTACCATGTACTAGTACATAAGGGTACATTGCAGTATTTGTGAAACTTAAAAGTTCACTGTTGTAATAAGAGAGCAGTTGTTCTGAAACTGTGAGGACTTCTGCCCCAGTGCTAATTAGAAATACCTTAAACTTGCAAAAATCCAAAATGTAAGGAAAGATATTGGACACAACTAGAGGCTAGTGTATGCCTTTTGGTATCTATTCATGATTTAGATGTAATCTCATGATTTCTTTTTCACTGAAATTTATGACAAACATAATTATTATCCTTCAGAATAATACAGTCAATTTTATTGGTCGTGGGCTGGTCATGTGGAGGGAGACAATTTGTGATGTCTCCCTCACGTGCAGGGTGATAACTGTGTTGTCTCCCTTTAGAAGATAACTTAAGCGAGCAAAGTAACCATAGGAAAATAAGCGGGGTCGTAAATCATAAACTTCAGCGTCAACATTAACAGTCACAAATAAGAATCGAGAAGAAATATATTTCCATTCTAATGCAATTTTGCATTTCACTTGATGTTTACGTTTTTGTCTTGAAATATGTTACAAAATGTTTACGTTTGACGTTTTGTTTTTGCGTCATTCTAATGTGATGTCACAATTGAAAGTTTCAATGTATGTAGTTGAGGGCAACATTTATTTCACTCCTCGAAAACTATTGAAAAGTTATCAGAATTTTCTGCAGAGAAAGTTATTATGAATTTGTTCACATTTTAAATAAAAAAAAAAAAAAAAAAAAAAAGCACATGACACAAGTCAATAAATGTGTGATAGTTTTTTTAACGTTCAGATTCTTCAGGATAATAAAACTATTATGGACTGTTTAGCAGGGAGACATCACAAATTATCAGGTCTTAGTAGGGTTATCACCCTCAGGTGCACAGGCACCCTCAGGTGATAAACCTACTAAGACCTGATGATTTGTGATGTCTCCTGCTAAACAGTCCATAACTGTATAATAACACTTTTATATTGGTCAATAGTTCTGTGAAAGTTGCATCATAAATGATCAACTTTTATAAAATGTCAATAAAATACAATGGAATTAATTTTTAATGCCTATACATGTATTTATTAAATACAGGAAAATCTGCTTTATTAGATACAGGTAAATCTGCTTTATTAGATACAAGTAAATCTGCTTTATTAGATACAAGTAAATCTGCTTTATTAAATACAGGAAAATCTGCTTTGTTAACGTTTAGGTTACACCAGGACCTATGGTTTAGCCATCATAACAGAAAGCAGAGGTTTATGTGCCATATATCATACCCAAACAATTTTAGTTTCCACAGTAAACAATTAGCTGTTGCTATGTGTATCTTCAAAATTCATTCAAAACTTAAAAAATAATTCTTCAGAAATTTTTCCCCATGCAAATTATTATTTACCTTAAAAACAGAAAAGTTGTTTTTTAAAACGGGTAAACACATACAAAATGTGTAATTAATCAAAATACATGGCAGGCCATTTGCAACAGCCACCATTTCATATTTACCTTCTCAACGCTGAAGAGTTTCGATAGTTTAAAACACCTTCAAATAGACTGAGTAAAAATTACAGTTTTCTTTTTATTACTTTTAATTTTTATGCTTAAATGCTTTGCACAAAGTAATTGTCAATCAGTAAGTTCTGTATTTCCAATCGTAGTACAACTGTCATGAAATAGAATATTGGAACTCTTCCGTGCTGAGAAGGTAAATATGAAATGGTGGTTGTTTGCAACTGTTTCGAAAATAGCCAACTTTATTTACATCATGTAAAGGTAAGAAATGCATGTTTCATTGTGGGGAGTTAATAGTATGTCTAAGGCAAAAAGTTGAAGCAGACAAGAAATTCAGTTAAACACACTTTAATTGCAACAGGCGACTGAAGTTCAGGCAAGATTTCCCAAATCACTTTGTGCGACACTGGTCTGAGATTTGGAAGAGGCGCAAGTACAAATATCCAGCCTCGACGAATCTCGCTGACATTATGACCACAGGAGTTCCCACTGTTGGCAATTTTATCCATAAATATGTAATAGCGAGCGCAGCGAGCCAGCGCAGAGCGCTGGCTCGTACTGCGAGCTCTAATGACTAGAGCGCGGGAAATAATCCGAGCTAAATCTCAACCTCTAACAAGAATTTTTTTTGACGCCAATCCCAGAAGTCTCTCGTACAAAATGGCGGATGGTTCGATTCGTAAAATAATAATAAAAAAAATCTTTGAAGTATTACAAACCTTTCTTATTTGAAAGGAAAGGATGAAAATCATATTCTTTTTGAAATATTGTCTAAAGAAATGTAAACAGTCACGTCACAACTACCAGGCTACGTCACAACACGCTCGTTGTATTTCCCGCTAAACTGGTTCCTACATTGCCGAGAAGAGCAAGACAGTAATCCTACGTATTGACAGTGAACCAGATCAGTTTTCCTTGTTTTCAATATAAATTTTTTGAAAATGTATTCAGATATGCTGCGCTCGCCCCAACGGTCACACCGTAATCATATTATTGTCAAAAATCCTAGCATTGAGCTCTGCCATTCGGAGGTAGAATATATCAGAGATTAACTAAGAATAAGAATACGAACGTGATCTCACAGAAGTCGGCAGTTTTACCTCATTGGACTGGTTGTTGTTTACATTGCAGATAAAACTGCCGACTCCTGTGGTGTCAGATCTAGACTAAACTGCGGATTCAAGATCCAGAGCAAAATTTCGCTGAAACACGTTGCATTTCTTTGGCTTCGCTCGCGAACCTCAGTGCTAGGAGTTTGACTGTATTATACATTTTTTACTCCTGTGCTATGAGTACGTATGACAAAGCATAATTTGGATTTTTAAAATCCCCAACTTCTTAACGATGAAAATCGTTCCAAATGATTTAAAGTGATAAATAAACAAGCTGCATACTTTCTTTCAATCTCGCTTCTAATTCTTTATGCTCCAGGAGCTTCTTTCTGTAGTCTGCCAACGCTTTCTCGCGAACGGAGTCGGTCACAGGCGCAGCCATTTTCTTTCTTTTCTTTTCCAAATTAAGTTAACTCGTCCTTAGAATGTTTCACGATTGAGTAGTAACTTGTACAATAGTAAACCATGCGATCACTGATAACTTCACGATTTAATTTAGGGTTAAAGGCACATGGACACGATTTGAACTTGAAACTTTTCAAATTTTATTTTTTTTATTTTTAATGCTTAGAATGATTAACTAAAGTATTTATAATTAATGATCAGCAAAAATTTGAATGTCATTAGTCCTTGTTATGTAAACAAGGCTCGTGCCATGATTTTGTTTACATGGGTTAATAAACTAGTAAAAGTTTCGTTTAAAGCAGATTTTTTTTCAATTTATGAGTGAATTCTTAACACAATTAAATATTTTCTAGTGTTTGGCATATCTCATTTTGCTTTAAACACACATTTTCTATTAGACAATCTAATGTAAACAAAAACATGGCACGCGCCTTGTATACATAACAAAGAATTGCGAGTGCTGTATCTCACTTATAACTCAACAACTAATATTCAAATTTTGGTTGACCTTTAGAAATACGTTAGTTAAGCACTGTAAACAATAAAAATGGAAAAATAAAATTTGAAAATTTTCAGCTCAAATCGTGCCCATGCCCCTTTAAATTCAACTGGTCAAGTTTGCAACTGTATGAAAAGGTGTTCAAGATAACGAACAGTGATAAATCTCATAACTCCTATAAATACTATCATTATTTAATTTATTGTTATCAGCTTTACACATGGCAATAACCATGTCATGTTGATGTGTTGCGCCAATAAAGAAATATTAAGGAATACAAAATAGAAAGCTGGGCAAACCAGAGTCCAAAGAGGAGTAAGTTTTCCCCTGTATATGTCGACCGATCACACTCGCCGTGGGCCCTATATCTTGATCAAGTGATCCGTGGTCAGTATCAGTCAAGAACGGCCTAAAAAGCGCGCAACAATTCACTTAAAGATCTCTTCAAATAATTAATGATATATTCAAATCTAAATTATTGTGCACATTATATTGTTGATAGCATTATTAATTATTCTGCTGAATTGATACGTATGGCGCGCTATTGTTGCTTTCTTCAAGTGAATTGATGATATGAAAAATGCAATTCATGCGCTTAGCGTTGAATTAGATTGGGTAGAGCAATAATTCAATTAATGCACACATCAATTCCATAATGCGCGCAATAATTGAATTATTACTCTCTGCAATTGAATTAATGATATCATTAATTCATTTGATCTGCGCAATAATTCAATCAGAGATCTAGCTCCTCAAAAAATTAATGATATGTTCAAATCTAAGTTATTACGAACATTAATTGATCATAGCATTAATTAATTATTCTGATGAATTGATGCGTACGGAGAACCAAATTGCAAATGTCTAATTAGAGATATCTTCAGTTCAACATATCCACAAAAGGAATTAATGTTCGCTTTAATTTAATTGTTGCTTTCTATAAAGGAATTGATGCGCGCTTTAATTCCTTATGCAAAATTGTTGTATATATTTTCAATGTGAATTAAAGAGATCATCAAATCATTTATAACGACCTCCAAATTAAATACTCAATTAATTGTTTGGAGATATCTTTAGATATTTAAAGATATCATGAATCCAATTATTGCGCGCAATAATTGACATTGATGTGCCCATCAATCAAATCAATTTTTGCCCTCATCGATTGAATTGATACGCGCATAAATTCAATTATTGCGCGCAATAATTGAATTAATGCGCGCATCGATTGGATTAATGGATTTACTATAATGCATTAAAACTTCTACATTGCATTAGTGTATTTACGCAATCATCAACGTATATTAATTAATATATGCAGGGGTGGATCCAAGACTGTTTAAAAGGGGAGAGTCTACCATCAATTTTGGTTTTCAAAGGGGGGGGGGGGGGTCCAGCCTTTTCAAAGCAAATTTGTCTAACAAAAGGGAAGGTTCCGAACTCCGGATCGCCCTCTAGAGCCGCCGCTGTATATGTGACAGAAGTCGCGATCGTTTAGATAAATTATTCTTTTCATTTTTCGTGTTCTTTTAACGGCAGAAATGAAATCATGCTGCTGTGTGCTTGGTCGCCCTGTGTTTTCATTTTTAAAAGGAAAAATGTAAATCCATGCATGAATTCAAAATGAAGACCTTGTAGTTATAAATTTCAGTGCCAGACAGATATATCTGCCTGCTACCTGGTATATCTTCACGAATGAATATATCATTTATTGGTGAACATACAAACATACGTGGTATAAATACGTATAGTGTTTATGTATATAGTGATAGTAGATGAGCGGATCATAGGATCTAATTTTAATTAGATTGATAGAATCTGGAACTAGGCTGGGTGATTTTTTGCTCAAATATCGATTTGTTATTGTAAAATTTGATGGGTTGTTTTAAAAATTGGTGCGCATTCGTGATTCTATCGAACGTCATTTTTGCCGATTTGAACAATTTCTAATCGTTATGTTGAATTTTTGGGGAAAAGAGGTTCTTTACAGGGCCGTAAATTAACCTTCAATTTGGTGGAGGCAGGAAATTAGGCGGGGGTCTGGGGGCCGCCCAGGCCCCCAGACGCTGAGCACATTTTGTGCACACTGAACACGTTTCGTGCAAAATCCTTGATTCTAGGGCCTTCTAAGATGTTACTTGACTAACTCATTCTAAAAGAAAGATTTGGAATGCTTTTTAAGGGAGGTATCATGTTCTTAGTTATTGGAAACAACATAAATTCTAATGAACTTTAAATTTTAATTTTTTTTTGGCTCAAAAGTTGGAGGGAGAGCTCGTTCGGGTTGTAACGCGATAACTAGCCTACTTACAAACTCCCCGTCGAGGCCTCATTACGTCACCTACGAATGTGAGCAAACGAACTCTGGTGGAAGTTTGGCCTAGTTATACATATAACGCGATAACTAGCTTACTTAAATACATCGCGATAACTAGCCTACTTATACATATAACGCGATAACCAGGCACATGCTAACTTGTTATGGTAGCGAAATGATGAACTCTTAACGAGATGCGGACTCATTAAGTAGACAACGGTATGACGAGATAATGAATTCGAGATAACTAATTCGTTATAACGATATAATCACAGGAACCAGTAATATAATAATATGGATATATACCATATCACCACCCCCTTATAAAAAGGGGGTAGTATAGTATTATATACCCATACTATTATTATTACAGACAAAATTACCGGTTCCTGTGACATAATTAACTTGTCATCACGAAATGACTAATTCTTTATAAAGAGATGATTGATTTTTTTTCTCACACACACACCCCTCCCTCCTGTGGGGATCCGGATTAGAATAGATCCTCAATACCCCCTGCTTGTCGTAAGAGGCGACTAAATGGGGCGGTCCTTCGGGTGAGACAGCAAAAACCGAAGCCCTGTGCCACAGCAGGTGTGACACGATAGAGATCCCTCCCTACTCAAAGTCCGTAAGCGCCGAGCATAGACCTAAATGTTGCAGCCTTTCACCTGCAATGGTGACGTCTCCATATGAGTGAAAAATTCTCGAGCGGGACTTTAAACAATATCCAATCCATCATTCATCCCACCCCCATCCCCCACTTTCCCTCTAAAAATCTACTATGTACGGCTATCGTATCATACGAAAACCAAATAGGCTCATTTTTAAAAACCGAAGAAAAAAAGATGACTCGTTAGGTTATAACTCGTTAGTATCTCGCTATAACTCGTTAGTATCTCGTTATAACGAGTTAATATCTCGTTACAACAAGGTGCTAACTCGTTATAACAAGTTAAATATCTCGTTATAACGAGTTGATTACCTCGTTATAAGGAGTTAGCATTTCGTCGGTGCGGTTAAATTATCTCGTTATAGTTATCTAGTTATAACAATTATTTCAATCGTTATATAACGAGTTAGTATTTCACTATAACGAATTCATTATCTCGTTATAATGAGTTAGTTATCTCGTTATAACTATGGAGCGCCAAATTAACATAAACTCAAATAATTGAAGATATCTTCAATTATTTGAAGATATCATCAATTCAATTATTGCTCTCTTTAATTGAATTAATGCGCGCATTAAATCAATTATTGCTCTCATCAAATGGATTAACGCGCGCTTCAATTCAATTATTGCTCTCATCAATTGAATTAATGCGCGCATCAATTGAATTAATGAGAGCAATAATTGATTTAATGCGCGCATTTATTCAATTATTGCTCTCTTCAATTCAATTGATGAGAGCATCAATTGAATTAATGAGAGCAACAATAGATTGGATGCGCGCATTAATTCAATTATTGCTCTCTTTAATTCAATTGATTAGAGCATCAATTTCGTAGAAATATTGCTCGCAATAATTGATTTAGTGCTCGGTATAAATAATTTGATGATCTCTTTAATTCAAATGAAGATATCTTTAATTATTTACAATGATTTTGTATAAGGGATTAATGCGCGCATCAATTCTTTTAAAGAGAGCAACAATTCAATTAAAGAGATCATTAATTCAATTGTGGATATGTTGAATTGAAGATATCTTTAATTACATAGTTGCTCTCTCTAAAAGAATTATTGCTCTCTTCAAATGAATTAAAGATATCATTAGTTCAATTGAAGAGAGCAATAATTGAATTAATGCGCGCATTAAATCCATTATTGCTCTCATCAAATGAATTAATGCGCGCATCAATTCAATTATTGCTTTCATCAATTGATTTAATGCACGCATTATATCAATTATTGCTCTCTTCAATTGAATTGTAGCGCGCATCAATTCAATTGTTGAGATCATTAATTCATTTGAAGAGATCATTAATTCAATTAAAGCGCGCATCAATTCAGCAGAAGAATTAATGTTATCATCAATTCATTTAATGCGCGCAATAATTCAGAATTGAAGATATCATTAATTATTTGAAGAGATCTTTAATTAAATTGTTGCACTCATCAAATGAATTGATGATATCTTCAAATAATTGAAGATATCTTCAATTATTTGAGTTTATGTTAATTTGGCGCTCCATATATAACGAGTTAGTTATCTCGTTATAACGAGTTAGTTAGATCCGGGTTAGAATAGATCCCCAGTACCCCCTACTTGTCATAAGAGGCGACTAAGAGGGGCGGTCCTTCGGATGAGACCGCAAAACTGAGGTCCTGTGTCACAGCAGGTGTAGCATGATAAAGATCCCTCCCTGCTCAATGGCCACAAGCGCCGAGCATAGGCCTGCAGCCTTTCACCGGCAATGGTGACGTCTCCATATGAGTGAAATATTCTCTGAGTTATTTATCTCGTTATATTACGAGTTATTTATTTCGTTATATTACGAGTTAACTATCTCGTTAAAACGATCGTTATTTACGAGATAACTCATAATAACGAAGTTACTGGCGGAAACATTTCAGGATCTTCTCATGTTGTCGACATTTAAGATTAGTTCCAAAAACAAGTTGTAGCTATTGTATAATTACATGTACATCAACAAATTAAAAAAAAAAAGTCAGTGCATGAAAAAATTGAACATTTTTACTAAATCGACCTGCATTTCTCTGCCCCATCTTCATTTTGGTTTTAGTTGTTTGTGAAAATACACATATGTTGTAAAAGTTACCAACGCACTTTTATTTTAAGAAAATCTTACATGTGACTTTAGTCGTACATACGATAATATGTGAATAAATGTTGGGTTTCCTGTGATTTTTTTAACAGCATGAATAAATTTAAGTTATTTCAAATAAAACTGACTAGTCCAAGCATGACTAAACCACTGAGTATTATTGTAAAGATGATTGGACTTTCCTCATTAGAGATTTCATATGAGACATTTAGTAATAAATTAAGAAGCTGTTATGAAAATAGAACATCTAATCAATTTGATAACACACAATAAATAAATTGTGGAAAACTTGTATTTTAAATCCAAGTATACAATTATGATTTTTAAAATGCAAGAATATTTGAAATTTACATTACCAAAAACTTACAGATCTCATTAATCTTCACGATCTAATAGATTTTGCAAAATCTGCTTGAATGAAGTTGCGTGAGGATGAGAAATACTTCCTATTATTTTGTACAAAATACGATAATTTAAGGAATAAATACCAAATGGGTGATTTGAATGCAAATTCCA
Organism: Ostrea edulis; assembly: GCF_947568905.1. Classification (NCBI taxonomy): domain Eukaryota; kingdom Metazoa; phylum Mollusca; class Bivalvia; order Ostreida; family Ostreidae; genus Ostrea; species Ostrea edulis. The sequence continues at coordinate 68,941,295 of NC_079168.1, read as the reverse complement.
TTAAAAAGTCTCATGAATTCAGAAAATCATACATTCACAAAGCATTTTTGTCAATATTTAAATGAATGTTTAAATCTAAGGTACACTGAATTGAGAAATCGGGACAATTGGGTTAATTTGAGATTGTGTATTATGTTACATTTATAAAAGTGTATGATGTTAATTTATGATTGATATACGCCTCATCATGAGGCTCATGTCTGGTAATCGTCAATAAAGCATTTCAATAACGAGGTACTAACTTGGTATAATGAGTTAGGTTTTATTAAATTTTACTTCTTTCGTAGTATCATATTTAAGGCACTGCGCGTATTATTTTTGTTTATTTGCCCCACCCCCCATTTCAAGCGTATTTAACTCCCACCCCATTTTTAGTCAATACCGAATACAAACGTTTGTACGACTAAAGGTCGCTGAATGATCGCCGTCGTTTTGATGTTAGCAATGGCGGAATAAAAAAAAACTTTATCAAAATATTTTGATACTTTTGTTTTGTGCTTTGGTTTGAAAATGTACATACAAGGACTTTGGAACTTTAAAATTGGATGAATGGCGTAAAAGGAAAACGATAATGTCGAAGTGCAAAAAGTGAGTGATTTTTAATAGATGTTTAGCACCTGTCAAATTTCAGGTGGAAATAATGTCAGTCATGATGCATGATATGACCTATATAAGTTTGAAGCATTGTTTTGTAATGATGTTTACGTTTTTACATTGAGTATTCCATGCTACTGACATGGTTTATTGCAAGAAGTTTATTACCTAATATAAATATACCTGGACTGGCAATTTGACTACCGTGTTGTTCATTGGTATTCACTCGTGCGTGACGGGTTTCCCCTTCAAACTGTTAAAAAATAATTATTATTCCATGCTTATCATTGTTCGTTGGTTCAAGTTAGAATAAGCAGCATCGTTCTTCATCGTGTTTTAGTGAATGGTTTTGATATAAATCCTAAGATTACGGCAGATCTTTTAAACATGAAATTTAAAAGGTAAATATGATTTAATCAATTTGACTGAATCTTCAAACCACATAAGAGGCTGATACAGTGCAAGAATGGTGAATATTTATTATATTGTTCATATAAAGTGTGTTTTTGTACCAATTAATATGATGTAATTTATACTGTTGAACTAAAAAAGAAGTAGTTCGATTATGAACAAGCTTAATAGTAAGTACTGTAATAGTTTCTGCATGTGAAACTTGAAAATCTTTATATAATGAAATAACCCTCTACTTAACCATTGAAGAGATTTGATTATTTAAATATAAGCCTTTTCTTATAAGTTTTTCTTATATCCCTTTATGTTTAGAATTAATGGTTAAGTCTTAAAACTTGCAAAGTGATGACAAGTAATGATTTGTGAAGATGAGAGTGATAGTGTACTTAAGGAATTCAAGGGAGATATGTATTGTAATTTTCTTGATATTCAACTTTTTATTCCTGGAATCCTAAAAGCTTAAAATAAAACATATCACATGGTCATTTCAGATAGACATTGCAATTTTTTTTTCTGTTTAGTTTGTACATATTTCCCCTTTATATATATATATATATATATATATAATATATATATATATATATATATATATATATATATATATATATATAATTCAATAAAAGGTGAAGATAACGAACAGTGATCAATCTCATAACTCTCACAAGCAATACAAACAAGAAAGTTGGGCAAACACGGACCCTTAGATATACCAGAGGTGGGATCAGGTGCCTAGGAGGAGTAAGCATCCCCTGTCAACTGGTCACACCCACCGTGAGCTCTATATCTTGTACAGGTAAACGGAGTTATCAGCAGTCAAAATCAGTGTGCCAAGAACGGCTTAACAATCGGCATGAAACACGTCAGACAGGATTTGACCCAATGATAGGCTGTATTGGCAAACTAGATCATTATAACGACCATAGAATTTGCGAAATGCTGACTTTAAACGAGACTGATGGAACTCCTACACCATCAACTTGTTTGTAAGTAGCCTGCTTCAATTTAAAAACTGACCATACGCAGAACAAGCTCTTGTGTATCAAATCAGTTGAGAGATGTTAACACCATATATACAGGTGATATTAACGGAATATTGCTACATAGATATGGGAAGTTGGCGATGGAGAAGTTGAAATCATCCCGTTTGTCATAAAGTTGAGTTGTTAGTTTGCCGTTAATATCTACTTTCAATAAAATATCTAAGTATGAAGCAGAAGTGGATGACTCTGTGGCACCTTTTATTTCGAGTTCATTGGGATATATTGAATTGACATATGAATGAAAATTATTATTGTTAATAAATAATATGTCGTTGATATATTTAAATGTCGAATTGAAGGCCACAGCAAGAGATTTTTTCCTCTCGCATAAAAGTTTTTGAATAAATTCTACTTCATAGGAATATAAAAACAGGTCAGCTAACAAAGGAGGATAATTCGTGCCCATGGGGATTCCAACAGACTGTTGGAAGACCTGATCACCAAAGACCATGAAGATATTGTCAATGAGGAACTCCAGCATGATTTCAATAAAACCATTTGTATATCATGCAGAAATATTCTTGGGTCTGAAGGTCATGGATACAAAAGGCACCTTTGACATATTCGAAGTTATAGATAACATTTTTGTGCTTTTCAATTTCTACAAGGTAGTTCCCCCTGGATTATACATGTCATAAATGATCATATACTCAGTATAATTTTCAAACATCTATGAGGATATAAATACATTTGGTTACATCACTGAATCTTCCCTGGCATCAGGTTTTGTGGGATTTGTTCATGTGACCAAATGTATCGATATTCCCATAATAAGATGTTTCAATGTCGGGCCTGTTGTATGTTTCATGAAAAATATCCCGGCATGAAGCGTTGCAATTCATATGATGTATTTTCAAAAATGAAATTTAGTTTAAATTTTATACTAAAGTCTTATGTTGTTCTTTCATTTCTGTTGGAATTCCCAGCTGTTTATTAAGATTCATTTGCGCGTTGTTCACAACAGTCTGAACTGCAGTACATTCATTAGGAAATGGCTATCAGTTGCAATGTATTACTAGTTTCCTTCACAAGATGTAATATAAGGGTGGAGTTTGCATGCCCAACTATAGTCACAAAAGTAAAGGTAAAGTTCACTCGAATGTGCTTTGGTTTGCCGGAAGTGAATGAGTATAGTAGAAAATTATTAGCTATTCTCCCATTTACTAGCAATCTAGTTCAAAGTGGACAAAGTGTGATAAGTAGTTTCTGTACTAAAAGCATAGGTTAATTTTGAAGAATATATGACAGAAATTACAAAAGGGTGCATATTTTCCGTGATTATAGTTGCATGATTACACTTCTTTGGACCACTGTTTTACAATTGACTCTTGTCCATGGCATGGTAATTAAAATGCAACAATTGAAATTGAATTTCTCCACTAGGAAAACGACCTTAATAATTGCAATTAAATAACTATTTTAAATTTTGATTTGTAATTTCGGGGAAATTTTCTATCCCAAAGAACACGATTATTGAGAAACAAGTTGTAGTTGTTAGATGGTACATCTGTAATTCTTCAACGCTGTCATCGAAATAACATTGCAAAATTGATGATTCCACAATGGATTTGTTGCAGATGGCAACATTTTTACGTTTGAACTAAACTAAGTATTTGTTTGTGTTCATTCACTAGACATGCATAAACTAAACTGCTGCACTAGACCATAGTTAACACACAAACTCCAATTGTTTTAATTCCATTAAAAGAGAATAAAAACAAAATGGTCAACAGAACTCTTTTATATGAATTGTAATGATGATAAAAAAAAATTTCAACAGCGAGTGTATTTTGTTGTAGAATAAAATAATCTACCTATGACATATATTCATATCATAGGTATATTTTAAAATGTTCAATATACTAACAGCAAATAGGTATTGAATGTGTTACGGTGTATGATCATTCTATCCATGAATATACATTCAATTCATCGGCAAATTTCTTGTACTGCTACATTTTCCAAATCCTAGAAGGCATTACTTAATGAGAATTAACAGTATACCATATTTAAGTGGAATTTTTAGCAAGACACAAATTTAGCGATTTTTCCATAAAATGGGTATATATATTAAGCAAGAGCTGATTTTAGCGATTTTATAATTCCAAGAAAGATAACTATTGCCTACAGTTCAGAATAAATTATTAGTGATATTCAATTTTAGTGCTCTTTACACCCTCATTAATAATTGCTAAAATTAAATCCTCGCTAAAAACTCTGCACATATGGTATACATTAGAATAACATAGAAATTGATCTTATATCAAAAGCATGAATTTTTACTCAAACATTTCTTTGTTATGATTTCTTTTTCAGGATAAAGATGTTGTCTGTGCAGGACAACAACAAGCTAATTGAGAAAGTGGAGAACTTTGAAAAGATGGAGACAGGAGGAAAAGGAAGAAAATTAACTAGGTGCGTAAAAACAAATCATATATTAAAGGATCATTTGTTTTTAACAAAGTCGCCATGGAATGAATCGATCTGTAAAACAAAGGGGATTTTAAAACTTTCTTTGTATATTATATGAATACAAATGACTGTCAGTAGACAGATACTAGATAATGAATATATTTGTGTTAATATTGGACTTTTTGGTTCATGTACATGTATTTATAGATTTTTGAAATTTAATGAATGATTCAACTATAATAGAGTGATAAATATAATGATTTAAAATTTCTTGACAGAATTTTTTTTAATTACATTGAGGTATTGGCTGTGAATATGTTATTGAAAAATGATTGGAGGCTGTATTAAACAATTACCATTACATGTAATGATTACAAGGTGTTGTGTTCTATATAAAAGCTGTCATTTTAGTAGAAATTATTGAAGAATTTATGGAAAGTATGCCAGGGTATAGTTTTTTGTTTCATATTTATCAGGGCTGAAAAATCCAAAATCGCGGCCCAGAGTAGGCGAGACAAAGAGGCGGTTGAAATGGAAAAGCTGATAGAATTACTTCCCTTTGAACGTTCCACAATTCTTAAACTCGATAAGAATGCCCTGCTGGAGCTAATTCTGAACTACTTACAGATGAAACAGTACCTAGAGAAGGGTAAGTATATCTCAGCGGCTTACGGAACAGATATATATTCCACTAATCTGACAGCAACATATGTTTTAGCTGTGGCTCTGCTAGCCTTTCATTCTGGGACTCTTGAGACCATAATTTAAACCGTACTGACTTCTACTTTGAACTCATTCAATGAATTTTCTATATATTTTAATTGTAAGATGTAATATTGAGCCCAAAGTTAAGCCCATCTCAGATTTTTTGGCTCTAGAGCCAGGACTGTAAATGAAAACATCTTTGATTGCTTAAGATATTCTTTTTTTCTTCTTATGGTTTAAAAAGTCCTTTTTGTTTTATTATTAAAGTACTGTTATATTAAAATGATGCCATTGTAAAAGAATATTATGTCTAGTATCAAACCTTTACTGATACAGTAGAAGAAGACCTCTTTGGGTCTTAGTGAAATATGCCACTGTGATTACAACAATATGATCATCTTTTCGCTGGGATTACTTTGGAAGATGCTTCAGAACTATTTTAATACTAAAAACTTATGTGTTTACTTCTCATATTTACCTACCAGTTACCCCATCTCACATATACAGTATCAATTGAGTTTTATGCCCTCACTTTACTGACATTGGACATTCAATAATTGTCCTTCAATCTGTCTGTCAAGCTGAACTCTCTATACTCCATGGTAATCAGCATTTCTTATGAATCTAAGGAGAATTGGGAATTAAAGCATTGGTTTCACTTCCTACATATCCACAGTGATCAGCATTTTGTATGGAGGATTTGAGGGGAGTGGGGAATTCTAGCTATATATCCATGGTGATCAGGATTTTGTATGAAAGATTTGAGGGGAGTGGGGAATTCTAGCTACATAACCATGGTGATCAGGATTTTGTATGAAAGATTTGAGGGGAGTGGGGACTTCGATGATGATTATCATTTTGTGAGGAATTTTCGCTTCATATCCATGGTGATTAGCATTTTGTATGAAGGGTTTGAGGGGAATGAGGAATGACAATCACAGAGGTTTTTATTCTCAAAATGGCTACAGTGAAAGCGATCAGCCCGTGGGGGAAACTGATTGATTGATTGGCGATGCTGAATTATATCAAAGAAATTATTGATGTCCCTCCCCATTATCTGTGCAATCCCTGATCTTCCAGCACTCAAGTTTGTCAGTGCAGTTTCTCCTACACTTTAAATTGGATTGGATTAAAACCTGACAAGAATGTTCAGTTTACATGTAGTTTTCAAGATGTATTGATTTTGATAAAATAAATTTCTAAGATTTTTAGATATATATATGGGGAATTTTGGTGACTGCTGTTGCAGTTTTTCCTATAGTTTAAACTTTATTGGAATAAAACTTGACAGAAATTTCAGACTTAATGATTTTGAGATGTTCCTCTGCAGATGAAAGTCAATCTTCAGTCCTAAGTGTAGTTGTGTGAGATATATCTACCGGTAATTAATTTTTAAAATCAGAGAAATAATTACCTGTACTTTTGTATTTTTCTGAATAATTTTTCATTCACATGCAGCAGTTTTTATTCTGGTAAAATACTTGTAGTTGTTACTCTTACAGATTTTGAATTTATAAATTTATGATATTCATTCCATTGACACATTGTTCTATTGATATAAAAGTACAGAGGTTAAAGGTTAAAACTTGTGTTTCATGTCCAGTGACTGTAACGTCCTATTGCATGTTGTAGCTTTGTGATGTAAATCAAGCCCTTCCCTGTCTCTTGTGTACGTGATTACTGTCACTGAACTTCCCAGTACCAAGCTGACATAGAACAAGGATGATATAGTGTTTACAGTCATTTCAGGGGAAAAACCCCAGAATAGCAAAATGCTGGTTAATGTATTCTATGACCTATTGAACTTACAGGGGATAATTCAATAAAATAAACATGTATTTCAGGTTGATTGCTCTTTTTTTTTTTTTGTGATCTGCTTTGTAAGCATGACATTGCATTTTTTTCAGTTAGATAAAGGATTGAGACATGCTTCCCTGTCACTTTAATGAGATTATTTTTATTTTCAACTTGTGGTGACTCAAAATTATGTAAATTAAATTTCAGAAAATGTCCAGGAGACACATTTTTTATCTGTAATTAGAGTGACAGAAATGTGCAAACTAGTCATCATGATATTAAATTTAATGCATTAATTTTGAAACAAAAAACAGCCTGCATCTTGAATTTATGGTAGACAGCATGAAATTGTTTTTCATGAAATTCGAATTATAATGTCCTTTAAAAAAGAACTGAAAATAGATCTCTTATCTAGTGTGTAGAATTTCCAGTTTTTGTCTTGGACACTGCTCGGCTAGAAATCATGCAGTAACACACAAGGACCAGTTCTTTGCTGTCATTTCATTTTAGAAAAACAAAAACACCGAGATCATGTGAAATGCTCCTGAATGACATTCAGATTTTCTGTTGAATAGTTTTAATGTTAATTCTTTAGTGCTCAATCAGACCTTGACATTTTAGTTACGGTTTAGATGTCGCAAACAGAAAAGGACTATTTAGAAATGAGACCATGGGTTATGATGATAGTAATATTTATATGCAATACATGCATTTGCCTCAAACCAAGAAAGAACAGAATTTGATTAAAATTTTAACGAAAGCACTTGTTATATTCATATACTGTAGCTAGAAATAATTGCTTGTGCTCACAGATACAAGCATCTACATTGGCTTATTTTGGTTTGATTGATTTTGATTTGATTGATTTTGGTTTGAGTGGATAGACTCTTTGTCATAGTAGGGAATTCTAAACGTGTAGTGTCAGAAGAGATTATACGCTGGAAAGCCTGAACCAGTAAAATGTGGTTATATGTCTCTTCTTTACTGATCTGTTGATTGACCGGGGGGGGTTCAGGCTGTTAGAATTGATGTTTGTATGTCTGATCTATTGATTGACCGGGGGGGGGGGGGGGGGGGGGGTCAGGCTGTTAGAACTGATGTTTGAATGTCTGATCTATTGATTGACCGGGGGGGGGGGGGGGGGGGGGGGGGGGGTCAGGCTGTTAGAATTCATGTTTGTCTGTCTGATCTATTGATGGTGGGAGTGGTGGGTTGTTGTTGTTAGAATTCATGTTTAGGAAAAGAAAACCATGTATGTCTCTTCTTCACAGATCTATTGATTGGGGTGGGGATGGGGGTAATCAGACTGTTAGAATTTATGTTTGAATGTCTGTTCAGAGAAATTGACAACAGAAAGAGCTTAAATTTTTGATCTATTTTAAAATGTGTGCTTGTTTGGAATACTGGTGTTATAAAGAGTTATGGATCTTTACACAGAAGGAATACAGCATTCATTGCTATCTGGGTTTACCACCCATCTCCTGTTTTCTTTTACATATTGTAGTAAGAATCAAATCTCAGTACTTTACAAACTGACCTAGTATATATAGGTAGATATATGAACTTGTACTGAAATAAAATTGAAAATACTGTGACATCTAGCAGAACTTACAATAAAAATCAGTGTATAAGAATTTTATGGATGCCGTCATCAATTATTCCCATATTTGTCACTCAGCATTTACGAACATCATCACACTGGGGACTGGGTTGTCAAACGACTGACACAAAAATCTCCAGTTCATCTGTTTTCTTGATTCTGCAGTATTGATGTCTTTCCTAAACAATCAGATGATACGACTAGATTGTGAAAACTAAAGATTACTAGTTGATCATTGTTAATATTGATTCGTTTGGATGGACTAGGATATTTTCGTAAATTATCGCGTGCTTTAGATTAATTAAGAACGACATTTTTTTTATCCTTTAGTGTACTGTGTTATATTAATGAATATTAAATGAAATTTACTTCAGTTATAAAGTGGTATCCATTCTTTAGAAATATTTGTTATTAAAATTGATAGAATTTGAAATGTAATTGTATTGTCCCTTGCAAATTTTGAAGAACGTTGATGTCATTTTATATTTTCTTCTGATTTTAAAAATGTCACAAAAATAAGTACTGTTTTTCTTTAAAATTTGCTAATTGATTAAAAGAGTGCTTGCATAATTTTTAGTCATAGTGTATATAAAGAATAGATTTATGTTTAATTTTTTCTTTAATTGAATTATCTCCAGTAATTATAAGGTCTTTAGTCTGATCCTTTCATTCCTGTTATTGTAAAATTAAAAATCAAGCTTAGCATACAGATTATTCCTAAAATCATAACATCTTCCATAGATTTTCATCTTTCACAACACCTTGGATGTTACAACTAAGGAAATCCTAAAATTTCCGAACAATGTCCACCTAACATCGCTATGTAAACAAGCAAATTTTATTGAGGCTGTTAGTTTTGGCTTTGATAAGTGCTTGAATGTATGTACAGTCAAACCTTGTTATCTCAAACTTGTTAAGATCAAGAAATAACTTTGAGATATCCGAAGGTTCGAGATACTGAAGATAAAATACATAAAGAAAGTGTATTTGGGACTTCAACTCACTTTGACATATTCACGGTATTCGAGATAAATGATGTTTGAGATGCTGAATTTCAACTGTAGCATGGATTGGGTGCCAATATAAGACCTGAATTATATGCAGAAAAAATAGTGCTGTAAGTCAAAGTTGTTTTTTTTTGTATAGCAGATGGATCTGTAGCTCTCAATTTTTATTTTTTCCAGAGTGCTACAGTTCTACAGCTAGCTCTGTTGTGACCATGGATTTGATATTGTTAGATCTTTGAGTACTTACCTACCAAACTAAATGCGGATCAAAGGATCTGATTTTAAAATTTTGGTCTGGTTAATCTATTCATTTGATGCATGAAATGTTGTCCACACCAGGCAACCAAACTGATGACTTGATTTCATCTCTACATACTACATACTAATCTGAATACACTAAAACATCCACACAAGCGACATGATTCGATCTCTATACACTACAGAGTTGTGGAAAACTGATGGTCAATTGGCCATGCCAGCAATACTGATTTAAATTGCTCATGACAGGTAAAAATGCAGTCAGTGTCAGTTTAAATGACCAGCATATTTTTTCTGTTGTAATTTTCTTCAAAATTTGAATGTAATTGCACAATAGTGTTGAAAAATCGGAAAAATTTCATAATCGATAATCGTTCATAATCGGAAAAATTGTATCGATTAATGATCGATATAATTGGTATTTACATGTAGTTGATAAATGCTTCTTATTTTGGAGGTTATTTCTATTTAGTTTTATGGATATATGTGCAGCATACACGCTAGCTGGTGTCACTGAATTCCCACTTTTCAATGTGGAGTCCACTCTGACTCTCCCCACACATGTCTCGATATAAAAGCGGGATTAACAGTCAGATGAATCTCGGATTAGATATATTAGTGTACAGACGATAATCGATTAAGAAAAATAGAATCAATAATCGGAATTGAAGAGCCAAAAATGATCGTCAATTGATTGTCGGCGACAGTCGTTTCATCACTATTGCACAATGTTTTTTCGCTGATATGAGATGGAAGCTGTTTTAAAGTAAAGACATGTCCAAAGTGGACAGTTTGGGGCAAAACCTGCAGAAAAAAACCTGAAAGTTCTTGAGGATGGCAGGATAAAGTATGAAAAATCAGAAGTAGGAATTCAAAGAGAATCGGAAAGAGGGGTGGGAATGACTTAAAAGTTTGACGTTGATGAAATGACATGACATCTAGCATTTGCAATGACAGCACAAGTAGTACAGATAAGAGAACTTTACGAAAGAACTGCAAACAAAATACTATTGGCTGTTTAGATACTACAAAACATGAAAATTCCATTCAACACTAAAGAGGATGAAAATTTCAACAGTTAAATAAGATGCTGGGGAAAACTGGTCATCCATCCATTAGCAAGAAATGTTATTGACAGTGAATGAATCTGTTAGGGAGTGGAGTGGAGAATTTGAAACATACATGCCTTGATTAAACAGAACCGTCCTATATCAGGTTTTACTTGATTAAACAGAACCGTCTTATATCAGGTTTTACTTGAATGAATTCTTTAGATGAGGCAGAGGAATTGCAACATTTTTGGCGACATACAACGACGACTGGACAGTTTTCATTAAGTACACACTGTGAACTTAGGTGGCTCACTGCCAGTGTGATAATTAAGATGAGCAAAGAACCTTAATAACATCTTGCAACACATTTTTAGACATTTAATCTGCCTATTCATTTGATGCAGGAAATATAACGCAGTCGATGTAAACAGTGCATTGCAATGTCATATTAGCTGCAATGTTTTTTCTTTCAAACCAAGCAACAAAACGTACGAAGGTATGAGAAAGCTTGTCTGAAATTTAAAAACGTTGGTGGTACTTTCGAACAATTTATCTATTTTATCTTCGGGATTGTCAATGAAGTAAACCATGGTGACGGTGACATTTTTCCGGAAGCACTATGGGTAATCCTCATCATTTTTCATCTGATGAAGAACAAATCACATGTGTGATCATTGGGGCGAGCTCGTCACGTCGCTTCGCAGCGCCAATAAGTACATAAATGAAAAAGGCAAAAAATATGCAATTTTACAAAGTATTTAATTTAAAAACCGCCATCTTGTGACGTAGTGTCGTAAAAAGTATAAGTATGGATGTAATGAGCTACCTCAAGGAAGAGACAGTATTTCAGATTTATGGTTTCAAGTTTTCCCTCTAACCATGCATTGACAGTGGTACTGTTTAGTATAAAACAATTTTCACTAGCTGCTCTTCTGCTGCAAAAACTAGATCAACATTACTTCACTCGACTTATTAAAGTAAATGAAAAATACACAGGAAAATAAACTTTCTTATCAAATGCACAAACTAATATCTGATGAGACTATGAGCAAGATGTCTTAGAGAGTGAAAAATTAATGGGGAGGGGGGGGGATGAATCAAGCGATAAATGGAATAGTTATTAGGTAGTTAATAAAACATTATGGACTTTTTATTGGTATTCTATGACTTCAGCTTTAAACTGGCATAAATCACTCTAAACGGGCTTACTTTGTCTCCTTGATAGTCCGAATGTCTAGCTCTCTAGATACTGTTTTCCACAACTCTGTATGACCGCATCCAAACATAATTTAATGTGTATACCCTACAGCATCAGGACAGATGACATGATTTGATCTACGTAAACTTACAGCATCCAAACACATGATTTGATCTGTGCATACTATGAGATCCAAACACACATCATGACATTTGTTTCATATACACATACATTACAGTCGGTGCATTCAGTATAGTTAGTAGTGGAAGTGAAAACAAGGGCATGGATTGTGCAATTATCATATAGTAAAATTAGATTGGTATGATCACCCAATAAACCACTGGAGAATATAGTTGCCAATATTTAGTTGCCTTGGGTAATCTTTTGACTTTTCTGTCTTACACTTAGAACTCGTCAAGGTCTGGAAACACAATAAGGATTATGTGTGCTCTGTACCAGTAGGTAATTGGGTTAATCCATGATACTCAGACTTCTTTGGTAACCTTCCCCCCTCCCCACGGAAGATTTTTATCGTGGGCAGCATGGCTATTATTTTCTGCAACACAGAGATAAAGTTGAACGTATCCTGTCACACATACACCTATCATCTCAGGTGCACGATATAACGCTCCCCAAACAATAAATCTCCTCCGCCATCCTATCTCATGGCCAATGTGTTGTTAGTGTATTGCTGGCTACACAGCAATACAGAAGCCGGTGATCAATACCTTATTATTACCAGACTACACAGACTTCCCCCTTCATCATCGCTATATAGATGTCCGAGGAAGTAAAACTTGACACGGCACAGTGTCCTGGCTCAGCACAACAAACATGGCTGTGTGCACCCCTCGCGCTGCTTTTATGTTTAGAAATGTCAGGATTTTTAAAATTCGACTGCCAACTCTTATGCATAGGAAAAAATTCAGAGGTATGTTTTATTGGAGTTAAGCATTCTCAAATGTGCATGTAGGTAGATTGAAACATTGGGGAGGGGATCTGTTTAATTGGAGGTGTAAAGAGGATCTGTCTAATTAAAGGTGTAAATGGATTTGTGTAATTTGAGAAAGTACATTTAAATGATAACCTATGAGAACTTTATTTAAAAAAGTGCAGAGTATATCATGATAACAATGCTGTTTAATTGAAAACAAATAGAAGAACCTACACTACAGGTAATTGTCATGAATTTCTTACGAATTCCAGAGAGAGCAAGGAATTTACTTGGCAAAAAGTAATGGGGCATGTGTTCATGCATTTTAATTTATCTTTATGGAATTCCTGATAGGGGCCACATGATGCCATAATGAGGGTTAAGAAAGAAAAGCTTTCAATAAATATATATAATCAAGTAGTTATTATATAATTGATAATTTACCTATTTGATCCCAATGAAACAAGTTATTTGTCCTTTATGTATTTTATTCCCCAATATTTTCCAGTTGGGTTTAAAACATTTTACTTCAGCTGTCCCTGCAGACACAGCTTTAGTAATAGATCACTTGGTTACCCTATATATTGGCATCCCAGTGATTGGAATGCAGGCTCTTGTGTCGCTAAAAAAGGAAAGCAATTTGATTTTGGTATTTAGAAGTTATTTTTAAGACGCTCCTCGATGAAGCATCAGGTGATGGGATGAAGCAGATTTCTCTTGCATATGACAAGTCCTCTTCTTTTTTTATCAGTCTCAATTTAATATTCGGTTTGAAATGACATATGTAACTGAGGTATTAGCATTATTTAGATTGTCCAGCTGGTCCTGCGAATTTTACCGTTGAAAATCTTATATAATAGGTAAAACTTAAACTATACATATATAGTGTCATGATTGATTAATTATAAAGTGGATTTTTATGAGTAGATTTCTTGGCTTCATTGTCTTGGCAGCCCATCTGCTGTCATTCCTATGTATCAGACAGGCTTAACCAGTCAATCATTTCTCCTGTCTCCAAACCAGACAGCACAATTTGTTTATATACTGTTTACCCTGGTCACAAATATTTCTCTCCTTTTCTCCACAGTAGTCCTGCAGGGTTTATGAAGTTGAATAATACCACTGGACAGGTAGAATTTTTGGGAGGTCTTTTCTGGCGGACTAATGTTGACCCTAAATCTCTTTTGTCATTAGGATTCACATGTATTTGAATGTTTTTTGTAGCTGAGATTGAAAATAAGAGACAAGTTTTAGGCTGTTTTGTCTGCAAATATATTCATGGTTTAAGAGCTTTGGAGCTGTAAAAGATGAAGACTTTACATTTGATGAACTAAAAAGTCAAGATTGCAGTCTATGCTCTGTACGCCTATTGCTCTATGCTCTCCCCTTAGTGCTCGTATGCCAGTTCCAACCATCATCAGATGGTCTTCAACCTTCCTCAGATTTTTTGATCCAGGACAATGACATCCTACATTTGATGGGTCAGCAGTGGTGGCCAGCTACTCGATGGATTCTGGCTTCCAACACAGATCGTCTTGACGATGCCTTAGCCAGCATGTTGTTTCTCTACGGCTTCTAGTTTTTCACCAGTCTTACTTTATCTGCCATGTATCCCTGGTTTTCTGAGCATGAGCTGATTGTGTGCTGGGAACCTTCTACACCAGACCTCAGCAAGAAAACAGCCAAAATACTCCATTCCTGATCCCTACAGTCTGCCTACTTGAAACTCTTTTTCTCACATGCCTCCTCACAATGCTCTTGCCATGGTACGGTCAGTTATAGTGACCAGTGTCTTTGATTGCTGAGAGGCTTAACACTGCTTCATGTTGTTTCCATGATGTTAACCTTAACTCGGCCTCAATTCTCAGTCTCACCCTCTATCCAGCAATGGTGTTTGTCCTAACCATCAGCTATTGCTTCACTTTGTCTCACAAACTGAATCTTCTTCTGTTTTACTTCTGTGGGCTGTATCCTATTCCTTTCCACCTCCAGCACATCAGCTAACTCCTGCAGGACCTTTCATGCCACCGTTTATATCTCCCCTGAGAACCTGATAGAATATGTGCCCCTTTTCCACATTTGTAGTTTGCGTCTTCCGTTAGTCTCTACTGTTGAAGGTTTACAGGAGATGGGAGCCTGTCATACACCTACCTCATTAAGAATGAAAGTCTGAATTGGTCTTTTCTCCACAACTCTGCCCATGTCATCTTGCATAAAAGCAAGCCCCACTTCATCCAGGCCTCTAGCTTTCCAATTAGCTCTGTCTTCTGTGTGCTTTACTTTGACTTAAACCATACTGCGGCTCATTGACCACTGCTGGAAGTGTGTCATACCCACACCTTGTCTTACAGTATATATAATATAGCATGCTCTTTGCTTGGTCAACTAATGTTTTTGCAGACCACTCAATTTGTGTCTGGAGCCCTGAGCGTTGGCAACTCGGTCATCTGCTGAGTCCCTGGATCATTATTAGGTGGCACCTACAACTAACTACCTTGAATTCCTCCACCACAGATGACAAGGGATTGGGATGACTTGCTATGAAGTCTACTTGACATAAGTGATGGTAGAACTCCAGGCCATCTCCTCTGGTAACATACACCACTCGTTCCATGGCTTCCTTCCACTGTCATGGTACAACCTCATATAGAAGGATCAACCACATTTGTTGGAGTAGGATCCCGTGCTTGTAGGTCCAGGCTTTGTACAAATCCTGGGTAATCCACTACCATCAACTTTCTGAAGCCACATCTGTACTTCATTGTGGTGTCCTTGATGCCACCTTTTTCAGTGAATGGATTCATTTATCATTTCTCCAAGCATTTTATTAGATTCCCGTTTGTGGATGGGATCTCCTCCTCTTGGATGTACATCTTGATTTGATGGTATATAAGACATTTGGACTTTTCATGGCTGGATCTTCATGCAATCCCAGGAAACACTGTCTTCAAAATTACAGACAATAAAGCATGTTTAATGGGACATGCACCAAGGGAGGTATTTTGTGTCAGTTTGCACAGTTAAAAGAACAATACTGGGAAATAAAAATAATTTGATATGAAAATTAGAGTAGGAATTCACAGTAGAATGTGTTATACTGGTGTTTGATTCGACAGATTTAACTACGTGGGTATACAGTGGTTAATGCACTGGCTTCTCACCGCTGCAACCCGAGTTTGATCCTTTAAGGATCAGCAGTGGTTGTATGTGAGGTGGTGTTGTGGTCACCGACTCAGACACATGGTTTCCTCTGGGTACTTCTGTTTCCTCTGGGTACTTTGGTTTTCTTGGGTACTTCTGTTTCCTATGGGTACTTTAGTTTCTCTGTGTATTTCTGTTTCCTCTGGGTACTTTGGTTTCTCTGGGTACTTCTGTTTCCTCTGGGTATTTCTGTTTCCTCTAGGTACTTCTGTTTCCCCTGGGTACTTTGGTTTCTCTGGGTACTTCAGTTTCTCTGGGTACTTCTGTTTCCTCTGGGTACTTTGGTTTCCTCTGGGTACTTCTGTTTCCTCAGGGTACTTTGGTTTCCTCTGGGTACTTCTGTTTCCTCTGGGTACTTCTGTTTCCTCTGGGTACTTCAGTTTCTCTGGGTATTTCTGTTTCCTCTGGGTACTTCGGTTTCTCTGGGTACTTCTGTTTCCTATGGGTACTTCAGTTTCTCTGGGTATTTCTGTTTCCTATGGTACTTTGGTTTCTCTGGGTACTTCTGTTTCTTACGGGTACTTCTGTTTCCTATGGGTACTTCGGTTTCCTATGGGTACTTCAGTTTCCTCCTACATCAGTGACTCCTTCTTGCCAATATCTGAGCCGATGAGAAGATTAAATCCTTTGTAAATTCAAACACATCAGTTATAAGATACAGTGTGTGAGGTGTTCTTTCCTTGACCCAGTGCCTCTTTAGTCCTATTATCATTCTGTAGATTGATGTTGACATGTGCCGACTCAGCTTCTCTATGTGTGAGGATCTTATTACATGTAATATTCTAGGAATTAAGTAAGCCCTTAGTATGCACGATTTTAGCATTTAATGACAAGCCTGGTATACTTAATGAACTTCAATGTTAAATCTAGCTTCTGGTATAGAGGAGGAGACACTTGTTAAAACTATTTTCTACTGCATTCTGTGGTCATTGATAAGTATTCAGCAGCACTCTTACAAGTAGACAGCAACCAGATGAACAAAGTACATGAGATATTGTAGTTTCTTTGACTGCCAAGAAATATATGATTCCCTTATATTGTGATAGAATATGCATGTACTAGACATTGATACATTTAATATCATATATATTGGTTTCCTTAGGCTTGAAGAGGAGCAGATGATGTCAAAATTTCTATACACGGCTCTTAGTATTATTGCCCAGCAACTTATTAAATTAAGATTTTCATGTTGATTAAATAAATTGCTTCAGAAGATTTAGAAAATCAAATAATAGATTTTGAGAAGGTTATAGGATTATAACCTGGTTTGGATCAGTTTGTATTGTTTTATTTAAACCCCTCTGGAGAAATACTTGTCAAAAACTAGAAATGTTGCATTCTTGAAACAGCAGACACTCTCCAAGCAAAGTGTTGGTCGTGACTGAGTCACATTCAAGACTTTAGCTGTAGTCAGGGGTTTCTGGTTTTTTCTTGCCATGAAAAAAGTTATTGTGCAGCAGCCATCTGTAAAACATCAAACCGTGACAACCTTATAGAGTTTGCAGATTAATTTTGTAATGGTGGGTTATATTGACTCTACTGTGTATGTTCTGTTGGAAGACAAGAAATGATTGAAATGATTACCATGACATGGGTGGATTCATTGATTACCAGAGGAATTCTAAAGACAATATCATCATGGATCCCTAGTAAATGTTATCACTTAGAATATTACCCCAGTGATGAGGTGTTGATCGCGTTTATCAGGAAAATTGAAAGTAGAATTGAGGGGTGTTTTCAGAGCATAAATTTGACATTTATTGGCTGTTTATAATTCTTTTAAGTAATGAATAGATTTAGCTGAGGTTGTATGGGAACATATCAAGAATGACATATATAATTGTTCTGGCAAGCATTCAATACTGTTCATATCCCATTACTTCGCCACTTCCAGACTTCATGTACATGCTGTGTAAAAAAGAATGTCAGTAGCCTGCATTTCCTGATTAATGATGGTATTAATTGGAATCTGTGGTAGAATGCACTGGCTTGATAACATTGAATGCACTCTGCTGATTGTGACAGAACCCCAACTGCAACCTTCATCTATCCAAGAATTCTGCTTTGCTTTGCCATATTTTAAGAGGTGTAAATTCTATGGTGATAAATTGTATAAATTGCATGTCCATTTCGTGATATAGAGCATGGTCCTTTACCAACAGCATTGTTTTTGTCAGAAGTAATTTTTTCAGTTAACACAAAATCTAATGAATGATTGCACCTCTGGTTGTCTGAAGGGATTTCAGTCATTTGAAATAAAGAATAGACTTGGCTGTACAACACTATTAGCTACTACTGGTCTAGTGATATGTAGACATTCACAGCAAAAGTGACAGGCCTTGTGGGCATGGAATACAATTTCACATTTAGAAAATAGGTTTAGGGATATTTTTCCCCTTCACCAGAGTGATTTATCACTTTATCTAATTTCCAGACCAACTTCTATAATTCTTTTTTCTTTAGATTCAGTAGACAACAAGTTAATGTTTGTTGTCACATTGTTGGGTGGTGTAGTTGTCATAGTGTTGGGTGGTGTAGTTGTCACAGTGTTGGGTGGTGTAGTTGTCACATTGTTGGGTGATAGAGTTGTCTCAGTGTTGGGTGGTGTAGTTGTCTCAGTGTTGGGTGGTGTAGTTGTCACATTGTTGGGTGGTGTAGTTGTCACAGTGTTGGGTGGTGTAGTTGTCACAGTGTTGGGTGGTGTAGTTGTCTCAGTGTTGGGTGGTGTAGTTGTCTCAGTGTTGGGTGGTGTAGTTGTCACAGTGTTGGGTGGTGTAGTTGTCACAGTGTTGGGTGGTGTAGTTGTCACAGTGTTGGGTGGTGTAGTTGTCTCAGTGTTGGGTGGTGTAATTGTCACAGTGTTGGGTGGTGTAATTGTCACAGTGTTGGGTGGTGTAGTTGTCACAGTGTTGGGTGGTGTAGTTGTCACAGTGTTGGGTGGTGTAGTTGTCACATTGTTGGGTGGTGTAGTTGTCTCAGTGTTGGGTGGTGTAGTTGTCACATTGTTGGGTGGTGTAGTTGTCACAGTGTTGGGTGGTGTAGTTGTCACATTGTTGGGTGGTGTAGTTGTCACAGTGTTGGGTGGTGTAGTTGTCACATTGTTGGGTGGTGTAGTTGTCACAGTGTTGGGTGGTGTAGTTGACACAGTGTTGGGTGGTGTAGTTGACACAGTGTTGCCCTCGAGGAATATGATTTTTCTTGGGTGAATAAATCTTCATATCTCCCTCACTATCATGCAATAAATGTATAATATTTCCTGGTTAGGCAAACACACGAGAGATCTAGACATCACAAGGCAATGCTTAAGTGACTAAAACGTGGGTAAAATAAAGTTGTGACTGTTGAAGATGCTTGATGGAAGTGATAATGCCAATCTTGATATATGCATGATCATTCAGAATAACGGTGATGACTTTCTTAACACAGCAAAAGGAACTCAAGGTTAAGAATATGAAAGAAGCATGTATGATGCGATGATAAAGACGTCTTTGATCATAAACAGGTTATAAATTAAAATTATAGAAAATGCAGAAAGCGATACAATTGAAATTTCAAGACTAGACATAGTTCAGGCAATATTTATAGACTTGTTAGATTGGATTTTCATATAGTTTTTATTATTTATTCATTTATTTGATTATGCATAAACTGTTGACATAAGATTATTGAGTCGAAATATTATGCAAAGACTGCAATCTGATTAAAACCAGATCTTCAATCCGCTCCTCTATTGGCCATGTCGATCTGGTTTTATCAGTGTCGATCTGGTTTTATCAGTGTTTTATCAGTGTCGATCTGGTTTTATCAGTGTCGATCTGGTTTTAATCACAGGCAATTTCATCGCTTGGGGTCGAATTTACTATATAAAGAGTATTTATATAGTAAATTCGACCCCAAGCGATGCAATTGCCTGTGGTTTTAATCAGTGTCGGTCTGGTTTTAATCCATGTCGATCTGGTTTTAATCAGTGTCAATCTGGTTTTGATCAGATTGTGCAGACTTAACTTGGGGCTGGTGGGGAACATTTACTGTAATTGCTATGCAATACTTACAGAATATTCAAGTTTTACGTATACTTTTGAGCAATCACATTACATTATGATATCATTGGTATAGACATCTGAAGAAATTTTTACTTGGATATCCGTAAAAATAAAATTCTGGCTTGATTTCGTGGAAAACTTACAAATAACGTACTAGATAAAAACGCGTGTCATTCAAAGTACATATGAAAATGATTTTGTAGAAATGGCTAAGTTGTCTCTCGAGGACCCTGTGCCTGCTAGAGAGGAAGAATCTCCACTGCCTGTTGTTAAGAATGGCACGCACCAGATCGTCGTCAATGGTAAGTTACTGTGACCAATATATCTTCTGAATGAACAAATGTTTTGCAACATGCATTTTTTTGTAATTTTTATTCTCACTGACTGATTTATTATTACCTCATCAGAACTTTGTTTCTAGTTGTCCTGACTTGGGCTCTTGATTTTAACTGAACTTAAACGAAAATCCTCTCCACCATATGTCATATTTACAAGCTTGATTTAACAGCCAGATATGCTGGGAGAATGGACAAAATGTTGATTTCTTCCACATCTTTATGTCAGTTTCACTGGCTGTAAGGTATAAGCTGTCCTTAAAATGAAAGGTCTACATAATGACCAGCCTAAAACCAATGAATACTCTTGTGATAGTACATTTTGTTTGACTTGTCATTAAAATTCTTATGAAGCATATGTTGCTAAACTTTTTTAGCTCACCTGAGCCAGAGGCTTAAGTGAGCTTTTCTGATCAAAATTTGTACGTTGTCTGTTGTCGTTAACTTTTCACATTTTCATCTTCTTCTCCAGAACCACTGGGTCAATTTCAAGAGCTAAGATTTACATGAAAGCTTCCTGACATAGTAGATTCAAGTTTGTTCAAATCATGGCCCCCGGAGTAGGTTGGGGCCACAATAGGTGATCAAACTTTTAAATAGAAATATATAGGGAAAATCTTTAAAAATCTTCTTCTCAAGAACCACTGATCCAGAAGAGGTGAGGTTTACGTAAAAGCTTCCTGACATAATGCAGATTCAAGTTTGTTCAAATCATGGCCCCCGGGGATAGGTTGGGGCCACAATAGGGGATCAAAGTTTTAGATAGAAATATATAGAGAAAATCTTTAAAAATCTTCTTCTCGAGAAACATTGGGCCAAAGAAGTTGACTTTTACATGAAAGGTTTCTGACATAATGCAGGTTCAAGTTTGTAAAAATCATGGCCTCCAGAGGTAGGTTGGGGCCACAATAGGGACTAAGGTTTTACATGCAAATATATATGGAAAGTCTTCAGATAAGGGCCAAGGTGACTCAGGTGAGCGATGTGGCCCATGGGCCTCTTGTATGTTATTTGTATATGTATGTGACTCTTGTAACATCGGTATAATTAGTAATCTGTGAACCAAACTTCATTTTACCACCCACCCACGAATACAAATTACTATTACCATACCAATCTGTCTGTCTGTGTTTGTGTGCTTCACAGTGTGTTGGGATCATAACTTTGAAGTGGAAAGGCACTGAAGGCCTATGAAAAGCTACTGATATAAAGGGGTTGTTTTGTTTGCACATACAAGGTCATTTCGACATGGTCAAGGTCACATGAATTTGCTTTTTCAAACTGACTTTGCAACGCTTGAATTGTAGTTCTAATTTTATGCTGACACTACATTGCTTATGATCAAAGAGTGTGATATTTCTTAAGTAATGCAATTTGGTCAAGGTCAAGGTTATAGTGATTGAGATGGAGGCTATGCTTTTGTTAGTCAGTGTTATTTGGTAGACTTAGAACAAAGGTCACTAGATTGTTGAGCTCTCTAATGGGAGATTACAGATCACCCTTTTTATATTTAGTAGTAAACCACATGCCACTAAATGATCACATATCACTCACCGGCTAATTGTGTGTGGAAAGTAAGACCACCTGAATATTAATGGTAAACGTGTGTACATTATTTTTTACATGAAGGATATTCTTCACGCTAATTATGAATGAATATTATTAGACCCTTATGTTCCTTACTAGCATCTTGGTATTGACAGCTGTTGAAAATCAAGCTGCTCAGCCTCAATGTGGGAGTTCAGGAAGTTCAGTGCAGGCCTACTGTTCATGATATCCTAAGAATTTATACCCATCTGTGTACAAAAACTACTGTTGCATACAATAGATGAATCACTTCATTGATACCTTTATAATCACTAAAGAAAAATTATTCTTTTTTCTTGTTAGAAGATCTTTTTTTTAATGTACACATTTTTTTTGTGTACTTTATTCTTGTGCAATACTTACTGTATACTCTAACAAGTGAATTTCTCTTTGAATATCTCTATTAACATTCTTGTCTACCTATCCTTGTTCTGGGGGGGGGGAACAAATAATAACATTTAATTAAGACTACCAGTATATGCAAGCACAAATTATTTTCATACACTGTTTCCAAATAATAACATTTAATTAAGACTACCAGTATATGCAAGCACAAATTATTTTCATACACTGTTTCCAAATGTACTAAGTTAGTTAAGATGTAAGATCTAAATGATTTGTAGAAAACATTTGGTTGATGATGTTTAATTTAGCTCACCTGAGCCATAATTAGATTTACTGGTCAAAATTTATGTACTGGCATCGTTATTTATTCAGTGTCTTCTTTAAAATCACCTGGCCAATTTAAACCAAATTTGGCACAAGGTATCCTTGGATATTAAAAAGAAAATTTAAGTTTATCAAATAAAGAGTTGTACTTCTCCCAAGGGAAGATAACTTACAATGATGAAAATATAATGGGTTGTTTATATAAATCTGATGATGTAAAACCACTAAACTATAAAAGACTAGATTTGATAGAAAGCTTCCTGATGATAGTGAAGAAACCAAGATTTTTAGGACCAAGGCAGGGCCACAATATAAAGATTTACAAAGGAATTTGATGGAAAAGTTGTTCAAGTTCATATATATTATATTTGGGGGGTGGGTGGGGGGTGGGTGAGTTGCAGAACAGGGTTAGGGAAATGAAAATCGTAATAACCACAAAGACAACAATATGTCATTATGATATGCAAGAATCCTTATACAGCAATTTTTTTCAATTGGGAAAAATAGCGTCAAAATCGAAGAAATTGGGAATTTCCTACCAACGTATCGGCAAATGATTTCAACCAAAACAAAAGAAAAGAAAGAACAAAACAAGAAGTATTCATCACTTTACAAACTTTTTATACGGTAATATTTGCTGTTGTGAAACATAAAGAAATCATCGTAGGCTCGTTTTAGAATTGTCATAGCTCTACAATATGTGATCTGTACTTTCCATTTAATACCGGAAGTGAACATTTTAGTTAACTCGAACAACGTTTCAGACTAAGTAAATTACGATGTCAGTGGTCTATTTTTCGGCAAGTGAATAGGGAATTTTTAGTCTCAAAATTGGGAAAAATCAACGGTTTTTGGCATTGGGAATGGTACCGTTTATCGGTACCAGTTATGTAAGGAAAAAAATCGCTGCTTATATATACGATAATGTGATTCAATTATATTCAAACCATGACCATATAGGAAAAAATTAAAAGTCACTTTCTTAATAACCACAATGGTAAAATTTGTCAATGACAAATAGATACATGCAAGTATCATCACGTAAAGAAACATAGGTTTACAATGTTCTTCACTCCATTACATGAAACCAGAAAGGGGCCACAATTTGGGTTTTACACTGATTGGTGTCCCATGCAAATGAGTCTTTATTTCTGCATGAGCAAGGAGACTCAGGTGAGCATTGGGGGGATGGGGGGGAGGGGAGGCTGAGGTGGATTAATATGCAATTTCCGAGTTTCCCAATAGTTTATTTCCTTTGTTAAACTTTTACGTACGGTGAGACACAAAATATTGTTTCGTACATGCGCAGTGGGTACAAATGCTTACTGTTGCGTTCATACATTGCCTAGAGGATGATTACCAGCTGTCGTGCAATTACTTGAACTCCAGGGAAACACTAGCAATTTTATGAGTATTTGATAATAAAATAGCTCGCACAAAAATCGCTAATCATCATCTTCCTTTAATAAAAGTAGCACTCGTGTCCAAGAGGAAATACATAATTATTTTATATTGAATTTAATGGCCTAATTCAAACAAATTATTCTTGATAGGGAGAGGGCTAAAATAGGCTATGCCTGCTGCCCAGTTCTGTTCACTTATTTGTGAATAAAATATTGTTTAAATCAAATTATTCTTGATATGGTCATTCTAATGTATACCAACAGCTGAAATATACAAAGTTTACACTTTCATAACTTTTATCTTTATCTACATAACTAGTCATGATATTGTATATGTATACATCTTGTACCTACCCAAGTGGTCATTAGAGTACTGAACATACCTCCATCACAGAAGAGCTGATATCTTGGAAATTGTGGATGATGATGGTATTTCTATAGTGTGAGGTGGATGAGATGATTAATCTGAAGTAATTACGTTGTGCATAATGATGTGATGTAGATGATGTTATTTTTAGTGTTAAAGTGTTGAATATGAACTTATTTTTAGGTGTGGAACAGTGTAAAGTGGAGGAAAGCCAGTTGATGCTGGAAGCCATGAATGGATTTCTGTTATTATTGGACCGTAAAAAGAAGATCCTGTATGTTTCTGATGGAGTGGCCACACATTTAGGCATTGATCAGGTACGATGGGTTATTATGCAAGTTGGTAGTTCTCCCTCGAGATTGGGGCATAGGAAGATAGACTTTGAACTGGCACTAATGGTTCAAGCAGTGAGAAACTTTCAATCAGACAGCAGTTGGTGTACATCCCAGTTCACTTCAATGCTTGGATTTTTCCAGCACTACACTGAAAGCATTTTTCATATAGATTGAACCAACTCTAGAAAATCTTATGATTATGAAACCCTATTATGTTAATGAAAGATACAGTGGAACCTAAACTGACCACTGGTCATCCACGTCGCTCAGGTATTCTTAATAGAATCTTTTGAGTATGGGTGTGGGAAATTCCTCTGAAGAGACAAGATTCATGTTTAGGACAAGGACTGAGTCCATCAGTTTTTATACTTTTGTTTTCAACTTGGCATTAAATCACCTCATTAGTACACAAGAGAATCTATTGTTGTGATATAAGAATTCACGGGACACTGTCTATATACTGTATACAGGATTACTTTTCCCCCATGTTTTTTTCCCCCACCCTTTTTTATATGCCCGTCGTTAGACAGGACGTATTATGTTATGGCATTGTCCATGCATCTGTCTGTCTGGCAGTCCATCAGAGGTCATGTTTTCCAGACTATTTTCTGCAAACTTGGGTCATAATTTCTCCCTCAAGAAGTGTAAGAGTGAGTTTGCATTTCAGCTGGATTGGTGCACCATGACCTACTTTAGGGCTAATGGTAGGTCAAACAGTTTTGTTATGGATACAGGTATTGCCCTGAAATTTGGTCATAAACTTCCTTTGGAAGGAATACAAGTTCCTTTTGCATTTCAGAAGGAATGGGCACGATTACTCAAACATATGATAAATTTATAATTGACTACCGGTACTTGGAGGGGGTTTTGTGTAATCGATTACAGTCATTTTTCTTCTGTAATCAATTGCTGTCAATTACTTAGGATGATGTAATCGATTAAAATCATTTACTTTAAGGTTTTTATTATACATGTATATAAAAACAGTTATATATAGTGGAAACAGAGTTAACAGAATTCAACTATTTGTACACTCAAGTGAACCTGTGTATATCCATAGGGCTATTAAATTGTGATGAACAGTCATCAACATTGATTCACTAATTAAAACAGCTTTGCCAGGAATTTAAACTTTAAACTATAATATTTCCAACTTAACAAAATGACAATATTTTAGTGTAGAGTAGTTGAATGGAATTGAAAAAGTAATTATAATTACACCACAAAATTTAGCTGTAAATAATTAAATTACGATTACAAGTAATTCAAAATAGCTTCGATTACAGATTACTGTCGATTACTTGAAAAAAAGTAATGATTACTAACGATTACTCGATTACGATTACTCCATGCCTGCTTTTCAGTAGGATTGGTCCATCCATGACCTACATTAGAGCTTAAAGTAGGTCAAACAGTTTTCCAGATTTTTTTCCATTATAGATACAGGTATTGCCCTGAAATTTTGTCACATCTTCCCTCTCAGAGAAATACATAATCAGTGTACATTTCAACTTAATTGGTGCACAGTGACCTATTTTAGGGCTAAAAGTAGGTCAAATAATTTCCTGGACTTTTTCCTCTTCATAGATACAGATATTGCACTGACATTTTGTCACAACCTCCCTCTTGGAGAAAACATGCCAGATGGATTGGTGCACCATGACCTACTTGAAGGCTTTTCTATTCAGAATATGTGATATCAATTCAGAGTGCATAATATACTTGCAGGTTGAATATCACTGTCCGACAGGCGTATGTTGTACTGTTTGTGTTACTCTTGTTACACTTGCAAATGATTTCACCCCATTTTAAATTTGTTTGGACAGTTTTGTTAAAAGAGAGATAACTTGTCTCATTTACATTTGCCCAGTCTTAAATTCACTCACTGACAACAAGAGCAAAGGGGGCAAAAATAAAACGGGGCTTATATTTCCCTGTATACTGTGGATTGAGAGTTTAATATTTGCTAAAACTCAAGATTTGCAACCCCACCCCCCCCCCCCCCCCCACCCCAAAAAAACAAACAACCAAAACAAGATGTGTTTGTGAAACACAAATGCCCCCGATAATGGCCAATTCCGAAGATGGCCAAGGTCACAAGGGCAAATATCTTGGTACCTGTAGAAAGATCTTGTCAAAAGAAATGCTCATGTACAATATGAAATCTCTAATATTTACCATTTAGAAGTTATGACTAATGTAAAACAATCAAAAGTAGGTCAAAAGGTTTACTACCAACGGAAAGGTCTTGTCACAAGGAATACTCATGTGAAATATCAAAGCTCTATCACTTACTGTTCAAAAGTTATTAGCAAGGTTAAAGTTTTCAAAAAGTAGGTCAAACTCCAAGGTCAAGGTCACAGGGTCGAAAATGTTGGTACCCATGGAAAGGTCTTGTCACAAGGAATACTCATGTGAAATATCAAAACTCTATCACTTACTGTTCAAAAGTTGTTAACAAGGTTAAAGTTTCAGACAGAATTATAGAATGACAGACAGGACAAAAACAATATGCCCCCTGATCTTCGATCTCGGTGGCATAAAAATAGCCGTATTGAAAGGTGAAGATAACAAACAGTGATCAATCTCATAACTCCCATAAGTAATACAAAACAGAGAGTTGGGCAAACACGGACCTCTGGATATACCAGAGGTGCCTAGGAGGAGTAAGCATCCCGTCGACTGGTCACACCTGCCGTGAGCCCTTTATCTTGATCAGGTAGATGGAGTTATCCGTAGTCAAAATCAGTGTGCCAAGAACGGTCTGATAATTTGTATGAAACACGTCAGACAGCATTTGACCCAATGATAGGTTGTATTGGCAAACTAGATCGTTTAAATGACCATAGATTTTGCAAAATGCTGACTTTAAACGAGACTGTTGAAACCCCTTTACCATCAACTTCTTTGTCAGTAGCTTGCCTCGATTTAAAAAAAAATTTAACCAACGCTGAATGACCAGATGTAATGTATAGAAGCTTTAGTATTATAGATAAGATTTTAGATTCAAACTTTTTTTAGTATTTCAGAATTTCTAAGTATTTCTTGCAATTTCACATGATACTTTTAGGAACTTGTTCCATTGAATCTGAGTTTATAGAGTTCTCCAGATATCTATATACAAAACTTCAGATATCTTAAAGATTTATTTGAAATCATAATTCATAACAAAGGTATGTTCATTTTGAAAATAGAATGGTCTTTATCTTATGACTAAGAGTGTATATGAATGTGTAGGTATATTATGTTAACTAAAAATGTAGTGAGAGAACAATTTCAATTAAGGGGAAACAACAACAAAAAGTGGTTCTTGATAGTAAATCTTGCATGTAATGTTAATGTTAAATATCACAAAGCATTACAACAGCCCAGTCAAAAGTAACTCGAACTTGAGAATATTAAGGAAAACTGCTGTGGACATCATGAGTTTAACGATTTTCCAGGTATACCTGCTTGGTAAGAAAGTGACGAATTTGATCCACCACAGTGATATACCTGAGCTCAAAAAACAGTTCAACCTCAAACCATGTGAAATGCAGTGTTCTTGCCCAATTAACAAAGAGAATAGTGGTAAGTAAGAAAAAAATGCAATTATGTTTATGGGGAAAACAAGATTGACAGAATCTTTCAAACTCTGATATTGTCTTACCTGAGTGAAGTATTGCTGAGAGTTGTCTCTCTTTGCAAGTGTTACCTGTTTACATTGATACTTTCAGACAAGCATGCCCCACATCTCGATGATAACCGAGTATTCTACCTCAGAATGAAATGTGTCCTGAAGAAAAATGGCATTAAAACAAAGCAGTCGGGGTTTGTGGTAAGTGTACTGGACAGTGATGGTCACCAAATTAGGTAAACATGGTCCACATGTTGTCAGTGCATTAAAGAGTTGAAAGATTGCACTAGAAATTATTCTAAACAAAACATTAGAAATCAAGTATCGTTAAATTGTCTAACCATTATTGACTACCTCCAAATGTTGGTTCTTATCTGGTAATACGTTACTGATAAACTGATTTATAATCGGGTTCAATGCTTCATCAGTCTGGAGAAGAAAGGATAGAATTGTTAGAAATGTGGTGATTTGGGACTGAAGAATCTGTAATCAATGAATATTTGATTCACTATGAACAATGAAATGAGCTGCAGGCTTAAAGCCTGATGACTTGAGTTCACTCTTACACAAGTTGTTATGAAATCTGCTTGATATATTCACAATAGTCACCATTGAAGGTACCAAGTCAAACCAAGAAATCATGAAAAGTCCTACAACCCCAATACTAAGACTCATATGGGCGTAAAGGAGTGTGAAATGCTTTTCAAGAGATGTTGCATCTCGCGGGAACAGTTCTATGTTGCATCTCGCGGGAACAGTTCTTGGCTCTTGTTTCAGTCAGATCCTCAGTAGTAGCCTGTAGAATGCTTTGAATTGTCATTTTCTTTGGAGCCTGTAGAAAATTTCTGTAATAAGAAAATTTACATGTTCCATTTAAGAGGCCTATTGACTGATAGTCCTGTTTTATGCAAATGAGTCAAGTATTGTTCAAATTATAGCCAGGCCAGTAAATAATATACAAATATTACAAAATACCCAAATTCAGAAGTTTTGATTCATCTGTGAGAAATTTATATGAGTATTTCCTGTTTCAACAGTAGCAACACACTGTACTTGAAACATTGTACTAGTGTGCTGAATATAAATCTATGTCATATCAATCACAGGCAGTTATAAATGTGCAGGCATTTAGGAAATGTTTAATAAAAAAAAACCCATGGGATTTAAAACAGATCTATTTTTAACATGTATCAATGGATAATGAAAATACAGCTGATGATATCATTACAGTATTGTCAATTAAATCTGAAATAGGAAAACTGTATATTTAGTTCTACTAGGGTTTCTGAATTTGTATTTAAATTGCCTTTAATGAATTTAAAGTTACTAAATTGTGTGAGATGTATCAGTACAATAGCCTTTTTTTCAAGCAACCTTGATCTATTATTGTCAAAAGATGAACTTTCCGAGAGACGGGAATAGTCCTCTGTAATTGAATGTCTCATTTTGTATTCTGAATGTCATCCTAAACTAACCATTAAACAATGAAACTGCGACAGAGGATAGAATCTTACCATATACAATAAAATCCATTTCTAGTTTTGGGAAAAAATAGAATGAAAACGATACTTGGATTAGAAGTTGATATTGGAAACTTCTATTGGGGATGTCTTGTGTGGCCAGGCATGGCTGAAATGACCCTGTATATTTGACTGCCCACTTTATTGTGTCAGTGGGTTAATGAGGAGTCAGGTTCCGGAATTCGTGAGATATTTGACATGGAAATGAGGAGCATTGCTTGGCTATAGGTTTGAAATATCATACATGCCAATATCTATATGGAACATCTTGTGTCCACATTATGTAATGGTCTTTTTTTGTCATGCTTTTAATGGGGACTTAAATGAATTTTGAGAATAATGAATTTACCTTGAGATGAGAGTGACAGATACTGACAAGATTTATTGCATCTTAACCCCAATCAGAGAGATCATGTGATGCACCCCCTCAACTCTCAGAATAAAATGATGCAGCATTCTGATAAAGCTAAACTTCTACATTTATATTTAAATGTTATGGAGTGTAGGTCTTATTACATTTACAAGTCAGTCATATATATATACTACACACCTAATAACCATTGTATTCTCTTATTACATTTACAAGTCAGTCATATATATATACTACACACCTAATGACCATTGTATTCTGGTGTTCTACATTTTTATTTGGATTAAAGAATTGAAATAGCAAATAAATCAAATTTTTGGTTTCAAATAGACTATGTAAATTTTCATATTGGCTTGGAAGGTATTTTTTCATCTACCAAATGATGTTATTTTCCTTTTTAAGAAATAGGAAAATGAAAAACTTGGCTTTTTTGCACAGAAGCATCTACAAACCATGTATATGTACTATTATTTAGAATATGAATTTATTTTTTGCCTCAGTATTTTTTTATTTAATGGGAATTAATTTAAATTTTTTTGAAAGTTTAATCTGTTAATGAAGATGGATTGTGGAAACCTCCTAATGATGAGGCTGTACTGTGTGTGTTAACTATATAATTGTACTACATCCAATATCCCTACGGTAATAACCAAATAGGTAGTGTATGACGTAGAAAGTAATCCTTGAACCTTAAATCTTTTGTCACTACCATAATCAGAATTGGACATGCTTGACCAATCTATAATTGGTCAGTATCAAATTTTCCGTGACATTCATCAGATATGTAAATTGCCTCTAATTTCACTTTTCGCCAGCATTTAATTTACAGGATTTGATATATGTGATTTGGTTCTGATGAGTGGTTATTTGTCATGTAACTGTGGCAGTTTGCCTGATGTGTACTGCTAACATCACATGATGCTGTTGTGAGATCCCTGGCAGGCATTGTTAGATGTCCTGGGGTGTAAAGTGACAGATATACATGCTAAGGGCCAGATGAGCGCCAGATAAGCGTGGTGAAGTGTCTCCCTAATATACTCAGGCTATCTCCAGCATACCCACTGGGTTTAAGATGGTTTTGTGTTACATTGAGAGTCATGTCAGAGGGGGTCACACAAAAGGACACGTTTACACCGAAAGTTTAATTTTAAAATCTGCCCATCATAGATGTAGGAATGGAGACAAGGCACATGTAGATCCCAGAGATGCAGGGATAATATGTAATAGCAAAGAGATGAAATGGTGTCTGAGTCAGCAAGGAGAAGAAAATATTTGCAGAGACATGACACACCAGACACTGCAGTCTAGGCATCATGGCAAGATGACAGATGGGGGCAGAGAACTGAAACTTTACATTATGTATGTACAGGTGCCATTAAATGAAGAACTCTAAAAGTTCCCAGACCCAATGTAAAACTTACGTGTTCAGGTGCTCTGAGAAATCAAGAATGTAGAGTTTATTAGGGTGTTCATTAATTACAGAGACATATTGTATGTATGGATAAAAGTTCAAATCTGGTAGTGTTGCTTGAACCTTCCATAATACTAAGTAATACATTAATTAATGCAAGGGTAACATTTTTTGCATCTCTTTTAGTAGAATCTATAATCTGGTGGCTTAATCTCAGTTGATCTAAATTTTGAATAAACTATAATATGATATCAATATAATTTGAGCCGTTCCTAGCAAAAAGGGCCCTTAAGTATATTAGTGCTAAAGTGTGAACTATAGAGAAAATCCCTCAAAATATTAGAGCAATGTTGATTGTCGTTATAAAATTACAGTCAATCAAAGATGACAACCAACTTGTGATTGGTAATCATGACCTTTTTCTTTACAAGTATGTAAAATATGATGTTGCGTTTTTTCATCATGACGTGGGGCCTCCGTGGCCGAGTGGTTAGAGCATCGCACTCAAAATCACACGGCCTCTCACCTCTGTCGGCGCTGGTTCGAATCCCGCTTTGCCAGTAAGTGAGAAAGTTTCCCAGTTTACTTTCGGAAGGTCGGTGCTCTCTTCCCAGGTACATTGTATCTGTGTTCTCTCTTCCACCAATAAAAACTGGGCGCCACCAAATAACTGACAAATTGTTGAGTGTGGCGGAAAACATCAATCAATCATTATGACGTTTCTTGAAAAACATTGTTGGATAAGATAAGGGCCATTTTTACTTGGAATGGCTCAATTTTAATTCACAGTAGGGCAGGAACAACATGTATATAAGCACAAAAATATGAATCGTACTAAAATGAGATCTATTGTAAAAGTTATAAAGGGATTCTTGATAAATGCACTTTCATATCGATGAAATTTTGATATTTTATGAATTAAATATTGTCAGGATCAGGAATATTTATACATGTATAGCCCCATGAATATAAATATTTATGTGTATATTTCCTTTGATGGTTATAATAGAATTAATTTTCTTATCACATGACAGTCATGTGGCTTGGTTATACTGAATGATAAATAAAGAAATACAAAGAATTTTAGTTATCATGAATATACAATTTTGAAACACAGAAGAACACTGGCTAAAACTGCAAATATTGCAAAATAAAAAGCTGAACTGTAAAGTTTTAAAATGAACATGCATTATGTGCATGTGCTGGGATTTCGGAGAATCAAGGCCATTGACATAATAGCTCATCTGTCAAAAATTCCTTTTCTATCGGAATATTTAATACTGGCATATCCCTGTGTCAAGGTCAAACAGTATACATTGTTACCATGATGGGTTTCCAAGGACAGTGTGCAGTCTCTTTTGATCTGGTTAGGAAGCGTGCTATTGGTGTATGTTTACTGCAATAAATCACTGTCTAATTGTGCATATTTCTGCTCATGTTCGTTTTATCAGACCTCCATAATAGACAAGAGTATATCAAGTTCTTCACTCGACAATGAGGTATTAGAAATATGGTTTCAAAGTCATTTCAACTTGAATTTTTAAATCAGATGATTTTATGTTTGAAGATACGTATGACATTGTCCTGTTTTAAATGCATTTGTTGAGTTATATACATTATGGTAATATGCTTTTTTTTAATGAAACATGATATGCATGATCTTATTACAAATATTTTTGGAAGGCTCGGCATTAAGTAATACATATTAAATAATGCTTCATCACCTGTCATAAGACCTTATGAAATTAGATTTTGCAACAAAAGCAGCAAAAACTGAAAAATATGAGAACTATCACACCTATTTTTGTAGTGGGGAGAAATGAGATAGTCAAGTGGTATTAAATTTGATCTTGTTGGCAACTATTGTTACTCATTTAAATATGTTCATCCATTTCCATCAGCCTTGATACAAGGGGGAGAAAAAAGAGTGCATCATTTTTATCTCTGAATTGAAAGACCAAGATGGGTTGGTGCAGAATTACGACCCCAAAGCTGGAATGTACCACTGCCCCTTTGACCTAGTGGCCTACTGATGTAGATACTACTCAGGTTACTTACCTGGGCTGATGTAGGTATATATGGGGTGTACGAAGGCCATTGGACCAGCAGGTGGCACACCAATTACAGATTAATTGTCTAGTTTTAGGAAAATATCCCAGACCTCTGCTGTGCTTTATCTACATTTAAAACTGTCATTATCTGGAGATATTAATCCTAGAATTAGCTTGCCTGAGGTCAAAGCTCCAAGTAAATCCAGTATTTGTCTTTTTGAATTATGGCTATCTGTTAGATTTTTACTTTTCAGAATTTTTACCCCAGTCTTATTTGACGAAGGGTATTCAAGTTTGTTCAAATGAGGGGGCCAGTTCTCATTTCAAAGTGGAGACAAGTATTTTTCTAAATTTGTATACAACACTAAACGTGTTCACTGGGAATTTTTTTTATCATATTAAGCATTCATTTTGCACAACTTTGATTGGCATTTGAATACATGATTGTATTTAAAGTTTCAAGCTTGTTAGAATTATAGGGGAATAAATGCAATGGAAGCACAGTTTACTTGCATAATTAGTAAATATATTTGTATATTGTAATTTAACTTGTTCACCAGACATTTAATATGGATTTGTATGTTCGGAATACTTTTAATTGAAGCAAAACCGTGCGGAAGAGACCAGGAAAGTTTGGGATTTAGCAACAAAAGTTGCTGATTTATTGCAATACACATGTAATATATTGCAGAAAGGGCTCATGAAATTGACACACAAAAATTTAACTAGACTGGTTTTCAATGGTCTTCATTAATTTATAATTCTATTTTAACCAAAATCATGTTTATTGAAGCTGTATAATCTGAAACTCCAAGCAATATCATGTTGCCACTCTTGCATGCAGAGGGTTTTATTGCAAAGTAAATGAATATATATATTAATTGTAAAAGTCTACAAAATAATTATTCTTCTGCCTGCACTGTATAACACCAGTTTTTGGAGCCACTATTATACAACTACTATAATAGGAGAACATCGATAAGAACTTTGTTATCTGTATATCAGGAATTTCTGTCAGCTGACACTGATACTGCCATAAAGTCACATTTCACACTTATTCACTTTTCCAAGGATCGTGTGATGAATTTTTATAAGTGGTAGCTTCTATTAATAACTATGAACGGTTAAAAATTAAATTCTTTATGTTTTTATATATCTTCATTTTAATTTTAATTATATTTTCAACTGAACAAATTTGTATGTCATACAGACAAATTAGTTTGAAATTTCTGTAAATCTTGATTCCTTTGCTCCTCAGGAAGAAAAAATTATCTTGCTTTCATCACTGAGTTTATGTGTCTGTGTTCATGTAAGAAAAAAATGAACTTAGTGATTCCTATCGATATTGTGTCAATCATTCATAAGGTACTTTAGACTTACAGGCTATTTTAAATGTATGAGTGTTGATTACAGCAGTGATTTGTAACTGTCAGGCACATCATCTTACGCAAGAAAGGTCATTAAGTACTGCAAAGAATACAACATATAAAAATACAAACTACACATGTGTTTTTAAACAGAGCCAAGTTCAGAAGATCAAATAAAATTTTTGGACAACTTTAGAAATGGAGAATCCAGAAATTAGTAATGTGACCAATTATAATACTGAACAGTCAATTACAACACTGAACAGTCAATTACAGCACTGAACAATCAATTACAACACTGAACAGTCAATTACAGCACTGAACAGTCAATTACAGCACTGAACAGTCAATTACATTACTGAACAATCAAATACAACACTGAACAGTCAATTACGGCACTGAACAGTCAATTACAGTACTGAACAGTCAATTACAATACTGAACAGTCAATTACAGTACTGAACAGTCAATTACAGTACTGAACAGTCAATTACAATACTGAACAGTCAATTACAGCACTGAACAGTCAATTACAGCACTGAACTCAATTACAGCACTGAACAGTCAATTACAGCACTGAACAGTCAATTACAATACTGAAAAGTCAATTACAGCACTGAACAGTCAATTACAGCACTGAACAGTCAATTACATTACTGAACAATCAAATACAACACTGAACAGTCAATTACAGCACTGAACAGTCAATTACAGCACTGAACAGTCAATTACAGTACTGAACAGTCAATTACAGTACTGAACAGTCAATTACAATACTGAACAGTCAATTACAGCACTGAACAGTCAATTACAGCACTGAACAGTCAATTACAGTACTGAACAGTCAATTACAGCACTGAACAGTCAATTACAGCACTGAACAGTCAATTACATTACTGAACAATCAAATACAACACTGAACAGTCAATTACAGCACTGAACAGTCAATTACAGCACTGAACAGTCAATTGCAGCACTGAACAGTCAATTACAGCACTGAACAGTCAATTA
The DNA here is from genome assembly GCF_947568905.1 of Ostrea edulis. Lineage (NCBI taxonomy): Eukaryota > Metazoa > Mollusca > Bivalvia > Ostreida > Ostreidae > Ostrea > Ostrea edulis. The sequence goes on along the minus strand of NC_079168.1, from coordinate 68,905,001 downwards.
CAGCACTGAACAGTCAATTTCAGAACTGAACAATCAATTACAGCACTGAACAGTCAATTACAGCACTGAACAGTCAATTACGGCACTGAACAGTCAATTACAATACTGAACAGTCAATTACAGCACTAAACAGTCAATTACAGCACTGAACAGTCAATTACAATATTTTATTAACGTTATTGTCCTTGGGCTTTGATGAGCTAATCTTTGGTACGTCTGTATGTATTGATGACTTATAAATCCGGGTTTCGTCTTGATCGATCTATTTTTTTATGAAAATTATTTATTTTAGACTTTGAAAAATTGTAATTATTTACAGTTTTCCAGACTTATTTTGGCTGCTGAAGTAGGTAATGAACTGACTTTTTGTATGTCTCCATGTAATGAAGACTTATAGATCAAGTCAATCAAAATATTTTGCTAAGTTATTAACCCTTCACAGGAATTTGAAAATTATTCATTGTTAATTCCAGTCTTTTTTGTGGTGTATATGTTTGCAGATAATGAGCTAAATGATGGTGTGTACCTTTATTATAATAGATTTACAGTTTTATTTGCCTGCCTACGGACTTTTACCAGGGTTATTGCCAATAAAGTTAAAAAGTGTCCAAGTCGGTAAATATGTATTCATTGGACTTCACATATGTATATTGATGAATTGAACAATAATGAATACAGGGTTTTGATTTTTCATTTACATTTTCAATTTAGTAATTTGTAAAAAAGTGTTTCAAATGAACAGTGTTGCAAAAATTGTCTTTTTAATTTAATTCATACAAAATGCCATTTAAATGGGTGTGTGTGTGTGTTGAGGTTTTTTTTGGGGGGGGGGGATGTATCTTAGATAAATACAATTTTCAATATTAAACTCAATAAAATAAGTCATATTGTTCCTTTCTGTAACATTCAAAGTGTGTCATACTAATTAAGGTCCACACTCTTTGAGATAAATGTAACTGTGAATCTATAGTCTTCACAACTTATTCAGGAAAACTAAATCAGTATATGTAATATTATATTCTTTTCTTGTTCAATGTTATTTTCACATCTTTGGACTTTCAAATATTTCAAACTTGTATGTCAGCGGGGGCATTTCTGTCACACTGACACAGCTAGTTTTTTTAGATGAAATTTTACGCAGTTTTAAATAGACAGCTTTATGTCCATTCTATTTGATAAATGTAGTATGGGTTACATTCGCTGCAGGTTTAATTTCAATGTTTCGGCCAACAAGGAGTAAAATTAAATTGCCTGTAAAATAAGGGTGAATACTGAAACTTGCTGAAATGATGATATGTATTTTGGTGCATCATAAATTCAGCCTAATTTCTTACATCTTTGAAAGAAATGCAAGAAAAAGTGGAATAGCAGCACAGATTATTCAAGTTTTGAATGTTAGATAATCATAGCCAGTTTAAAGATACTGTGACAATTTTGCACACCAATGTTCTACTTTAGAATTAATGTTGCCAATGTTTAGTCATTAAAATGAAATCTACACTGTTTCAATATATCAAATGCATTGACCTTTTTAACTTGATTTTTATGATAATTAAGAAACAAGATAAATTACAAAATACAAATGTAAGGATGAACTTTGTATTGTATACAAATTAGCCCAGGCTTTCATTGTTTTTATTTTTAAGTGTGCAGGAATTTTACTGAGTTTGTCATTTCCAATGGAAAAAAGAAACTTTTCATTTTGGAAAATAATTTAATGTATTTCATTTCTGAAACTTACCAATGTATACCACTTTCATTAGCCAGGTAATACCTGTTGTCCCTTATAGAAATACCTGTTCCATCAACAAAGGTCATTCATATCATTGCAAAGAAACATCATCTTGTGCTTTTGGTGAAGATAATGATGCCTAAGTTTCATGTTTATTGGTCACCTAGTCAATCTTGTTGTGAAAGCTTCATGACCCTCTTCTCTGGATTTTGTCATTTCTGGATACTATTCTGTGTCCTATCAGTCTGTCTGTCCAAAACTTTAACCTTGCACATATTAACTTTTGAATGGTGAGTGATGGGGCTCTCATATTCCACATGTGCATTCCTTGTGAAAAACTTTTTATGGCACCAAAGTTTAAACTTTTTAACGTTTTTATCTTGACCTTGGAGTTAATCTAAGCTATTCAATATTTCCTGAACTATGTAAGGAAGAGCTTTCATATTTTGTATGAAGATTTTTTATGGCAAGAACTTCTATTTTTGCTCTATGATCTTTGACTTTGTGACCTTGACCTTCTCCAGAACAGCATTGTCATTTTAGTCATATTGGTATTGGTATCATTACAGTATGATATGTTAAAACAATTAAAGGCACTAAACCTTTGCATAACGTATGAAATGGTTTGCTGACCGACACTGTTGTTCATTAGTTGAGAGGAACTATTTGTAATCTTTGATTATGCATTCCTATTCAATGTTTTTTCTTTACAGTTGATGCAGTGTTCGGGACGATTAAAGATGCGAGCTACAACTAGTAGGTCCAACAGTTACGCTATAGACGGCCTGATCTGTATCTGTCGTCCAATGCAAACCAATTCCATTATGGAGATCAAGCTAGATGGCAGCATGTTTATCAGTCGACATGACCTCGGCATGAAATTCACTTTCTGTGACCCAAGGCAAGTTTTGCATGTGTATGCACACGCACATTTGTAAAGACATACACATAAGTAATGTTAATTTTTTATAATGTACTGAAGGATGTATGTATGTAATGACTAGCTCATTGTTTATCCACTCATCTACATACCAGTAAAAGTATTTCACTCTCTATTAGATAAACTAGTTAGTATTGTGGAATAAAACCAGTCTCCCCTGGAACAAACATTTCTTCACATAAATTTACTTCACCATCACAAGTAATAATAATTTTTTTAAGATTGTGAAAGTTTTGTTTTTGAAAATTTATGGGTGAAAAAAAAAAGATGGAAGGAGATATACTAGTACAGTCCATGTTGGATAATTTGGTGCTTAACTGCCCTTTGAAATGGTTCTTCTGAAAACTATGTGATAAAAGTTTTAGCTTAAAGAATATGTGTTCAAAGTACTGTCTTCAAATATAATTGAAAAATAAAATTCTATGAAAATGGTGGCATATTTAATAAGATTTGTGGAAGGATATACACCATCATCATTATACTAACATATTTTCTCATATTCCATCTCATGAAGGTTCAAGCAACTGTTTCATACACCATGTACCCCAAGTATGACAATTGTAATGTGATGAGATAAGCTATTTTAGCTGACAGTAATCTGATATGAATCTAGTCTCGTCTCATTTTATTACTGTCTTGGCACCTTTAGGGTGTACTAATGAGTGCAAAAGACAGACAGACTAGCACCCTTTAAAAAGCCATGCCCAAGTCATTATTCATTTCTGACATCACGACTACAGCGTTAGAGAGGATTAAGGAATCGTCAAATATCCATTTCAGCGTCCTTCTGATGCTGACTCTAAAGACCAACGAGTTTATTATTCTAACCTTTATGATTTTTGTTTCAAGACTTGTTTACCATTTTTCCTGGAGTACTTTTGATTTTCATAAACAAAGTTGTTTTTGTTTTTGATATCTTTTGCACCAGCCTTGAGTGTTGGTGTCTGGTTTCTGAATGTAAATTTCGACTCCCTGGACCTCGGTGAAGCTGTTCTTTTGTCATTTCTCTGAGAGCATCATTGTGTCATGCATAAGCGATAGTCCTTTACATATACAGAGTACACCTAGTGTACTTTTAATAATATGATGTTAAATGTCAACTTAGTACAACAGTGTTATTTTCTCAAAATGTATGAAACACTTGATCTGGGTGTCATAGAATCGTTGCCTCACCAGTCGTTTACATACATCATTATGGTAATAGTTACTAAATGAGCGTTATTTAATGGCTATTTTATATCTAGTCGTGTTGTATTTTATTGTGTGTGTATCTGCGATTTGAATAGATCATCTTGTGATATAATACATAATAGGATACGTAAGGAATATATGCAACAAACTAAGTATCGCCACCCCTTCACATCAGGTTCACTGTTCGGGAGGGATATTAATATTCAGAAACTCCATTCAAACTGATATAGCTGTTTGGATTCTTTGAATGACTCCTCCTGCTTATCGTTTCCCAATCTGAATTGGGGTATTTTCCTTTCAGTTTGTTAACCCTAAGTCCGGGGAATCTCACATAAGTGTGAGGAGAGTCTAGTATGTTGAAGCTTGGTGAAGTAACACAGATTGTCACAGTATTTCTACAGGACAGTTACGTTTGTCCATCTCTGATATTGTTACAGTTTGATTAATCATATGTACAAAAAAAATCATAGTAATTGGTTTTCTCGGAAGGAAGACTTTAGGGTGTATTGAAGTGTAACCAGGCGTATAAATGGAGGATTAAATTGCCACTGAATTGTCAAATTTTTATGAAATACATTTTCAATTACGAATTCCAACACTTCTGTAAATAGTAATTAATAGTGAAGTTAGAGAACTCTTCTCTTGAATTAATGAATGTTTCTTTTCTGATACGATTCCATAAGGGGGGGGGGGGGGGGGGGGCAATTATGTGTGTGCCACCTTTTCTATTTCAAATGCAGACCTTAAGTCAAAAAAAGCACATATTATGAAGAAACTAATTCCTAAAATTTTACTTTAATGCAGGATTTTTCTCCGATTGTGCAATTTCATTCAATATACAGACAGTTGTCACTAAAAAAAACTGGATTGAACGAGTTTGTAACAAACATGTATTCATTGCCTACGATGAAAAATGTCAATTTCAAAAGAAATATAAGAGAAAAGATTCAGTGAATATAAATATTTGAAATTTAATGTTATATATAAAGAGAAAAGATTCAGTGAATATAAATATTTGAAATTTAATGTTATATATATTTCCATTTCCGATGTTTTGCCTTTGATATCTTTACAAATTTTAATGATAGCCATTTTCTCATTAATGTGTTGCAGTTATGAACACTTGATAAATATAGTATGTTTATATTTGAAAGGTTGGGAATTCCAACAAATGAATATAGAATGCAAATATAAAAAAATTAAAAAAAAATTAAATTTCATTTTTGAAAATACAAGAGGACTGCAACGCTTCATGTTGGCATGAAGGGTAATTAATTTGTCCATCTTATTCCTCTCACCATTTTCAAGTTAAGGTCTTTGTAAACAACTCGAAGATGTGTGCATTGCAAGAATTTTAATTCCCAATTATGTTTTTGATTTTCTTTGATGTTTGAAAAAAATACATGTACATGTTGAACTTCATCAATTTTGGGGAAATATATAAGACTCCGAACTCTTGATTTATCTATCTCTTACCACAGTTTTCAAGCTTGGACATTTTCTTCATACGATGCAAAAGAAAGTATGCCGCAGCTTGATGACTGATACCACCTTAAGTAACTTTTAACATTTTTGCCATGTTAGCCAAACAATGTCATAGAAAACAAACTACTTAATAAAAAGCACCCTCCATAAGCTTGTGCTGTTTCTGGTACTCTTGTTTTAACTCACCCATGTTGAAAGCCCAAGTACGCTTTTTTGAAAGAAGTTTATCTGTAACCTTTTTTACATTTTCAATTTCAGATTTTTATGCCCCCGATATCGAAGATCGGAGGCATATTGTTTTTGTCCTGTCTGTCTTTCCATCTGAAACTTTAACCTTGCTAATCAGAACAGTATGTGCTAGAGCTTTGATATTTCACATGAGTATTCCTTGTGACAAGACCTTCCCATGGGTACTAAACCTTTTGACCTTGACATTTGACCTACTAAAAAAAAATTGACATTGGTCATAACTTCTAAATGGTAAATATTGGAACTTTCATATTGCACATGAGCATTTCTTGTGACAAGATCTTTCTACTGGTACCAAGATATTTGTCCTTGTGACCTTGGCCTTCTTTGGAATTTACCATTATCGGGGGCATTTGTGTTTCACAAACACATCTTGTTTTTCAAGAAACACAGGACCAATTTCAATCAAACCATCCTTTTGTAAAGGATATTCAAGTTTGTTTAAATGAAGAATCATAGCTCCTTTCAATGGGAGATTAATTATGAAGATACCGAGTGGGGTGTGTAGAAAATCTTCGCTAGCACCACAGAGCAAGGAAAGCCAAAACTTGTATGAAAGTTTCCAGATGTAATCAAAATCCAAGTTTGTTTAAACCCTGAGCTGCCCTGGGTCTACATAAGGGTACACAGTTTTTATAAGTTTCGAATATCTATAGTAATAATTAACAAATTGAATTGAAATTTTGAGATTGACACTCCTAATTAAACTATACACACAGTTGTTGTTTTATTGTTGTACCTAGCCTCCATCTTCATTCTGAGTTCAATTTATTGGATCTCATCGCCATTGTGCAACGGTATACAGAGATATAAAGATAAAAAGTTATTATATATACATTTAGTAAATAATACATGCGTGTAATAAAGTATTTATCAAGTCAGAAAAAAAGACCTGTGAATTATTAATGTGAAGAATGGGCATTCTAGGTAGGGGGCACATCTTGTTCATTTTCTTATTGAAAGTACAGAGTTTTCTTTAAAAAAAACAAAAACAAAAAAACCCACTATTTATTGTTTGACATGATTTGTTTAAAAGTAAAGATATTTTTAATTTTCATTTATTTTTAGGTGATAAAAATTTCTTTCTTTGTTCTTGTATTGCATTACTGTTGAGTACATAATGAAATTCATCTCCAATTTCTTGTAAATTACAGTATGTACATATTCTATCTTCTCTTGGTATGTTAATCCAACACCCACTTTCAATCGGTAGATGGTGATTGCATGTTCAAAATCTACAAAATGTAATCGCATCATTTTTTGATAATGAATTAAGATAATTCTCAAATTTCAGTTCTTAATAAATTCTGTAGTTTAATGCTTTTGGTGAAATTTGAAGCGTAGGATGCCAATTTTGTTTGAATAGATCAATTAATGTTAATTTCTGAGAATGATAAGTGCCTCACTGTATATTGATCAATTTAATGATTAAAAGTTCATAAAGCATAATTCCTTGTTCATCGTATAGTTCATAAAGTGTAAGCATGCAGTTTAGATAACCCTAACATTGCTGCACAGGAGAAAATGAATTCATTGAGGATCAAATGGTTAGTGTACAGAATGTACATGCTAGCTCACTGTACTAGGCTTAGAACTACTTCAAATATGAGATAGGATAATGATTGTAATTAATTCCAGAAAAATTTATAAACAAAGGAATAACCCTAATGTATTTCAAACTTGAAATTTAGAAATTTATTTGGTGACTATAATTGAAAACATGTTTAACAAACATTGGCTGTTACAATTCTTTCTGTGAAATCAATACTGTTTTAAAATTTGTTTAGGTGACAGAACAATCGAATTAAAAGGGCAGTAGCTGTGAAAGTGATGACAACCTTTTTTCTCTCAAAATCTGGCAATGGCATAGGAATATATATTAATGACTAATAAAAACATTTATTTTGTACAAAAACAAGAGAAACCTAATAAAACTACATTAGATAACTGCTTTTAGTGTAAAGAAATATATAAGGAAGAATTATTGTCTTGCAAGACAATAATTATTTAATCACAAAAATTTCATATTCATGTGCCTGCTTTTAGGTTTAAAAGTGTTTGAAATAATCAAATACTGGTGTTTAATTACTGAAATATATGATATTGGAGCAATTTTCATTGAATTCAATTTTTGGTGACAAAACGACAGCTAATGCCCCTTTAAAAGTTGTATCATGGCTGTGGTGTTTTTCCTTTAATAAAAAGTGTACAATAACTGGAGATACACCAGTGGGCGGAACCATCATTTGCATATTTTTTAAAACTATGCTGTGTAAATAAATTATTGAACACCACCTGACAATTTCAACACATGGTGAAGTTCAAATTAAAATTCACTAGATCTAGGATAGCGGTTGTGTCGATATTCCATGCTTGTGAGAAAATCCTCATGATCATCATTGAATAAAAAACTGTACACCCAAATCGTGTAAATTGCCAATGATCATAGTTGAGGTGCTCTGATCAGACACATTCTGCACATCCGCTCTCACCAACTATCGGGCGATAAGTGTGCGATGAGCATGCATGAAAGGAAGAGGAAAATACTCAAGTGATCACCTGACAAAAACTGTACTTTTCATTGGGGTAATTAAAAATATCATGCATTAACCACAGGTCACATGACAGATATTATATTTCTAATTGGTCATGATACAAGTAAGTTATTGGATATTTATTTCGGTGTATCTTGATTTGCTTCGCACTCGTCACCACCCTTCGTCCAAATAAATCAAGATACACGGAAATAAATATACAATAACTATTGCATGTTTTCTACTCGCCCTGATTGGAGCTAGTAATTTTAGATAGACTGGGGAACAGAAAATAGTCCCTATAGCACTTCTAGTTTTATATGATAAGTGTTGTCAAAGTATTCTGTTGTAAAATATCAAATTTTGTGGACAAGTGGGTAAAATGCCATGGACTTCATTTGATTTGGGAAGCAGGATCTGAAAATTTTCAAAAATGATGTCACAGATTCTGTACAGAAGTGTCTTTGCTGCTTGTAATTTGAGTAAAGGACTACATGTAATAACAGCCTCCCATAAAAACACCCATCAAATTTCTGTTATCCCAGAAAAGAGATTGTGTCCTAAACTGAGTTTCACATAAGTTGTCTCTAATTACATCTGTAGTCTTTTACGTTGCATGATGTCAAAAGTGTTTCAATTTCTTGATATTACTCAAATTTAGTGAATTTAAAAATGTGCATTTTTTCTCTCTCGGAAACACTGACTACAGCAAACCAAAAATTTCTGTCACCCAAGTGTACTAGAAAAAAAAATAATAATAATAAAAAAAAAATTGTTAGATTACTTAATATAGCAGGAAAACATTATCTTCATGGTGTCATAATTCTGAATTAAAGTCAAATTGGGAATAAAAACGGAGTTGCATTGAGATTTTTGCACAAACCACACTCAAAATTTGAACCAGAAGCGCAATTTTGAGGGCCATAAAGTGCCCTTATCATATATAGTTCTTTGAATATTAAGCTATGAAACAAGTGATTTTGGTCATGAATAATGATTATGTTATTAAAGAAGCTGATTAATAAAAGATAAAGTTTCTCATTTACATAACTACCATTTAGGGATTATGGAATAATGTGTCTAACCTTCATTTCTCCCATGCTTCCTTGATTCAGGAGCTCAGTGACCTTTTTCTTTTTAGCTCTGTATATTTTATTTTTTTCTTGACCGACTCACTACAGGTGAAGATAAATAAAACTTTATGTTGGATAAATTGTATAGTTATGTAGTCGTTAAAATTTCAATTTAAATCATGTAAGGGAACTTTTTAAGAGGAAGAGAAAAAAGTACTGATAACCTTGGACTAGTCTGGGGGAAAATGGTCTGAAATAAGGGATTTTATTCAGATTTCAGGGTACAAGCAATGGATATCATAAATTGATATTTTCCTGTTGCAGATTATTTTCATTAAAAATGTGCAAAAAAGGAGAATTTCTGAAAGCAGACTTGCTAATAGTGTATCAAAAAACTAGATTGAATTACCTTTCTTCTATGGGTATGACAGAATAGGCTTTACAAAAAAAAAGTGAAATTCAAAGGAAAATGTGCATATTAATGTGTTTCAATATAATGTGTCTTTATGACTTTTTGAAGGTCTCAGTGCTAATTATATATAGATTGTTTGAGTGCAATTCAACTAGGCATTAAATATTGTTCTGAAAACTGAGCAGAACAAGAGTTAATTAATCAGATGATCTTTATTGCAACAGCATATCATGTTTAAGGGACTTTGAATTTTTTTTAAGTGGCTTCTCAAAGATCACTCTCTAGCTTGTCTTTGAATTAGTGAAACAAGAATAGCCTAAGGACACTGGATACCTATCTGTTTGAAATTCTAAATAGTGCTGACGTTCATGAATTGTAAGCATAATGTAAGTAGATGATACCCTACAAGACACCGAGCTAATGGTCCTCACATTTCAGCCATCAAGATTTAAAATTTAGAGATTTATCATGAGGCTTGATAAAATCAATTGTATATCAAATAACTAATACATTTTAATCTGGCAACTTTAATGACTGTCTATGACAGTTATCCGACAAACTGTTGGCTGTGCTCTGATGTGTTACTGAGTCCACCCTCCTATTGTGTTGGATGAAGTGGTAAGTGTGTGTAGGACCAGGGGGCGCTAGCTGTCATCCCAGCATCTTAAGTACACTATCACCTCAACCTCCTGTGTCACTTCATTTAGACTTAGTCCGACATCGGCTCATGTCTCTCTCTGGACTATTACAGGATTGCTACACTGATTGGATATGATCCTGAAGAAGTGATTGGAAAGACTGCTTATCAATTCCACAATCCATTGGATGCTAGACTAGTGGGAGACTGTCACCAAAAATGTAAGTTTTCTTGGAATATAAAAAAAAAAATTTCATGTAAATGTTTTTGTTTCCAAAAGAAATTTATTATATTTATTCAATATAATTTTATTGAAATTTAGTGTAGAATATTTGATACAATAAAATGAAAACTTGTGAACTTTTGTAAAAAGTTAATTTGAAAATAGTAAATATATTGATTTTCAAAGAACTTATCACCTTTTATTAAAATTTGATTTGAAAATAACTCAAATGTTGATTTCTAAGGAAATTTTCACCTTTTTATATGCTTGTAAATTGTATTCAAATAATAAAATCACTTTACTAAAACAAATAGCAAGTACATTTTACTTTTTAAATTAACAGTGTTGTAGAAATAGCATTTATTACCGTAAATGTGAACTTATCTGAAGTCTGATTGGTTGGGATTTTCTAAAGGTATTCTTGATGAAAGGAAAATACTGCTAGCTGATTGGTTGCTCCAAAAGTGAATTACAAATACATATCACTTATCATTATTATTATAACCAGTTATATGGTTTATGTATGTGACTGCATTTGTAAATTTCCATGTATCTTTAAGGTAGAATTGGACAATTTTCCTTGTCAAACAATTTTTTTGAGAATATTTTATATAATCATCAATATTTTAAGGCTATTTACTTGTAGTCATTTGTTGATAAAATTAAATTTCTTTTCAGTAATTGTAAAAGGATCGTCAGTGAGCAAGTACTATCGTTTCATTGGGAAGAACTGTGAGTGGGTTTGGATGCAAACAAGAGCAACTATTATCTACAACACGAGTAATGTGCCTCAGTACATTGTCTGCATGAATTACATAATTAGGTTGGTATTCATCTTTAAAAAAAGAGAAATTTTGCATGATATTTGGACACTTTATTTTAATTTCGAGATGAATTGCTGTCTGAATCAGACTATAAATTAAAGGAAATTTATGAAGAAAATTGACCACAATTAAATAATTATTCTGTTTCTTAGGAAATGATTAATGATAATTGAATTAGATGATTTATTTTGTGTTAAAGCATAAACTTCTTGTGAGATAAACAGATATTCTGAATAGAATTGATTTGAAGGATCCATCTCTTGTAGTGAAGAAGAAGGGGAGCAATTCCTCAGAATGCAACAGGGCAACACTCTTCAGTGCTTGGATGGAATTCAGCCCATTGAGCCAGCTAAAGCATGCAAGATGGATGATCAACACAGCGACCTGGGCTACTGGAGCAGTAACAGTCCTTACTCCAGCCACCATCCAAGTCCCGGCTCCACTGATGGACAAACAGGCGAGTCTGCAGAAAACACCTCGCTTAGTAATGAGTTCCCAACGGGTGTTTTCCAGCAGGTTGTGAACACGATAGACTCCGAGTGCAGTCGTCCTTATGAAGTGATGAAAATTCTGGAAGAGATTGAGGAAGAGGGACAGAAACACACAGTTGGGCAAGGGTCGTCTTCATATCAGAAATCATACAATCCAAGTCCTGTGTCGTCAGCTAATCTGACTACACAAAATCTCGCGGACAGTAATTCTCAATCTTTGAGGAGTGACACCCTCTGTGTCCCTCCATCAACTTCAGGATCTGCAGGATTTTGTGACAGCAGTATCACTGTCCCAACACAGAGTGTCATGAACATCCAAATCGCGTCTCTAAACTCAACAGACTTTGTTCCAAATGATGTATCAGAAGCATTGCCTCAAGAAATAACCGATTTCTGTATGCAGTACTGTAATTCACTAGTAGATCAACAAGCCCAACAGGTTCTGTCAGAACTTGGACAAAACAGTTTTGTGACAGACCAGTTTGGTAGTGAAATGAATGGTCTCAACCACTGTGACATGAGTTTAAATGGGGCTAATCCAATGAATGAACAGATATGTGTTTCAAACACCAGCACCATGTTGAGCATGTCACAAACAGTGACATCTGCTGAGTCCATGGCTCCTCCTCAGTACCCACTGCAGGTGGGGGCCCAAATGACATTGCCCAGTACATCTACTGCCTCCTATCAGTACCCTCTGTCACCAGAATCGTGGATGTCCTCCCCGCACTCGTATGTCTCGCACCAATCACCAATGTCTGCTTGTTCACCGTTGTCTTCAGCATGTTCTCCAATGTCTGCAGCATCACCATACCCCTGTAGTCCTCATATGCCAGAAGTGGCTGGCTTTATAAGCCCAGAGGTTACCACTGCACCTTCCAACATTCCATTTACAAATTCCAGCTTTATGTCGCCATGTACTCAAGCTAATGGGGTGATATCCCCAAACTCTTACCACAGTCATCCATTGCCCTCTCCCGTCATGACCATTAACCATGGCTCCCCTCCAAGTCAGAGACACACAGGAAACTCAAATATGACCGAGCTAGAAAAAGTGCTCCGTGGTTGTTCCACAAACACTAGTATATTTACTTCTAAAAACAATTGTAAGGAGTCTCCGAGTTCCACTCTTTTGCAGAAGATGTTGACGGGTCAATTGAGTGGGGCGTCTTACCATGCAATGGAAAAGGAAAGGAAGAGATCACAGAGCTATCAGTCTTAGAATATAACTCTTAGTGTGATAATCTGGGTTCACAGAGCTATTAGGCTTAGTTTGTCACTTTGGATGTGGGTTCATTTATGTGTTCAGTGAAACTTCATCATCCTTAGGATATATAGTTACCAGATTGCAATAGTTTGGTTTTGTTTGTACTTTGATGTAAATGATAAATGTTATTGCACAGCACTGTGGTACAGTAATGTTTTAATGAGAGGGTAGACCTTTGTTATTAGACTTGAAGGGATGTTCCCTTTATTGTTTTAAAAGAAACAGGTATTGATGAATTTTACTGATTTATTCTGTGTGCCTGTAATTATTTGTTTTTGTTGGGGTTAACCTTTTTGAGGGTTGTGCTGAATTTCATAGTGATGAATGCTCTTGTATGAATTAATGATGAAATTTCTGTGACCAAGGAGTTAGCTTGCCAAGCAGCGTCCTTAAGGTGGATACTGCTAGTACTGAGGGTTTTAGGCTGATGCTACAATTGTACATACTGCCCATCCCAGACATGCCCTACTGTATTTAGGGTTTGCTCTGTCCTGCTTGATGAGTTTTTTGCCTGTGTATCATGCATGTTGATGATCTCGGTTCCAGAAGGTTGAGTATTATCTTGCTGTTTAGTCCTATGGTACTCTCTCATTCAGAATAATTCCAGACCTTTTTCCTCATCAGAATTACGATATGTTTTAAAGACTGTGTTTGCTAAGAGTTGGATGATCATGTTTATAATATTACACTTTGTTATGTCATGCATAATGGGCCTGTGATTTTATTTTGTTCCATTGACGTTATGGCACAAACTAGATTGTTATTTTTGTTATCGTAGAAATTAATATAATTGTAAAGCTTATTTCATCAGATATATATATATATATATTCTACATTTATTTTATATCATATGATAAGTTACTTCTTTTTGTACATAGTCATTCATGAAATCATACACGTTCATGTAACAAGAACCGACATGCAACTTTTCACGAGTTTGAAAAACAAAAATGATTCCATGTAGAATGAAGACGTAGCATTATAGAGGAGCTATTTTGTCACACACAGATTTTCTTATAAAGAAAAAACAATATTGAAAATTCACTTTTAAAATGATATGGTAATTTGACCTATATCATATTTTTAATAATAGATACTGTGTTGATTTTGTTCATAGTATAAAGAACATAGAACTTAAGGTTGTAAAAAGAGTTTTTGATTTAAGATAATAAACATACAAAATTGGGAGTATTCATTACACATCAAGAGTATTTCTGTTTGGTTGTAATGTAATTTTATTCATGCAATAAAACTGTCACATGACTTTTATTATTGTTTAATGAAGAAATTTGTTTTTTGATTTACATTTGAGATTACAAAGCAATAACACTGCATGTGATGATATATTGGGCTATGCATGTAATTTGTGTTTTATCCACACTTTTCCCAGTACCTCCTGACTGCTGGTTAATACACAATGAACTGCTGATTGTAAAGCTGTAAACACACAATACCTTACTGATGCAATCATTCATTGACATGTTCCATATTATCATAGTACATGTACATGTATATGATTTGGTATACATGCATATTCATGTTTGACTTTGTTTTTAGACTGACAGCTTTTGTAACTCCTTGGGGATGTTTTTGTGTCGCAGTATAATGACATACCAGTTGTATGTTATCAAAGGATAAACTTTAAAAAGTCAACATTTTATATTAAAGGGAGACAAATCTTGATCCTTCATACTCTACCCCATTATTTCAGTGTAAACAGTATTTATTCCATAAGTTTCGGGCAATGATTACAAGGTTCAAATGTCGAAAGGGAAAAACAAGCCATGGGATGACTTGTGTCAATCTGCTCTCAAAATTATTCCATTAATTTGATCACCATCATAATACAAGCTGTAGGAAAAATACTTCATTCATCCAGTTCAGAAGAACTAATCACCACCCCATTCTTAAAAAGTATGTCTGATGATAATTAGTTCAACCAACTCTAAACTTTATTTACATTCATTATGCAAGTGGGGAACAGTCATTACTTAGTTCTTAAATATTCTAATACACTGGGGAAAAAATCTTATAAAAAATGTGTAATGTTAAGAGTCCAGGACAGCTTTCAAAATTTTGAAATGATATTTAAACTATTAAATCTAATCAGTTTCACTATAAAAACTGTTTGGACTTTTGGAGATGAACCATAGTAGAATGAAAATCATGTTCAACAAAATATAATGAATCTACTATAATATTTATGCAATTTGTATAATTTCTTTGACTGTAGAAAATACAGGCCCTGTTTTTCAATGTTACAAACTTTAATGCTGATTGGTGGGGTAGTATACTGTGATGGTGTTGTCTGCCTATATTCTGGATGAGATTGGGGTTCTATCCTAATGGGTAGAGCTTTATTAAAAACTATACACGGTTGTTTGGTTGCTCAAGCTAGTGTATTTTGAGTTATTTATGACAATCAGTTGGCAAATCTTGCTTTTTAACTGGCTTTCGTTTATTTAGATACCATCATTTACATCCTGGTATATTGTTCTGACTGGTTTTATGGTCATTCATCTAGATACATTGTGATTATTTTTGTGATTAAAATTATAAAAGAAGATTTTGTGTATTGCATTTAAGTTTTAAGGAAACGGGAACATTGCCTCTTGGACATAGATGAAATTTAATAGGCATTAATTCAAGATGAGAATAATGTCAAAATATATGAATACAGAGGTAATAGCAGATGTTGGAACTGTGAATTATTACCAATGTGGAAGATGATTTTGTGAGCTAGAAACAGAAAGAAGGGGATTAATAATGCTGTTTTCCAGAGTTTGTAAAATGTGGCATTTAAGCAGAAACCTTAAGCTGGTCAACAACTGGGGGGACACCAGCTAGTAAGTGGTGTTGAAATAGAACTAAATGAGACGTGACCTTGAATTACGGAAAAAGTATTTCACTTGCATTCATGTATTAAATGACCAGGAAGGTGTAATGACAACCAAGTGGGTCACATCATGAATTCAGGTCATTCCAAAAAAAAAAAATGATGAGTCAGATATGAACATTATCTGCCATACTCATCTTCTATACACAGCATGAAACAAGGAGAGAAGGTTACTACTTGACGCCCTACTATCCTACACAGTTCATTATTGAAATCACATTTCAAGGTTCTAGGTATGAAAGGAATTCAGTGTAATATTGAAACTGATTAGTTACTTTTAAAATAATTATAATCGTGCACAAATTATTACTGAAATCATATCCTTGTAGGAACGTCTGAGTATCAAATGATAACTGCAATAATGTAACCCTCCGACTTTTTTTTTTTTTTAAATATAAGAATAAAAACAATTGGAGAGGGCTATTGAAGTGTAGTGTTGTTGAGATGCGGAACAGAAACAGAAAACATGTTATATGACAAAGTTGGTGTATTATAAAATCAAAGGGCGTACTAAGCAAACACTCGTGGCTATGCCACCCCTTTTCCCCGGCTTTGTCATTTTCTGACACACCCCCCCCCCCCCCCTCCTTCACTGGCTTCTATTGAGACAAAAAACTAAGGTGAAGTTTATGACCCTGGTGAGATTTATTTCGTAATATATTGAGTGTCCAGGGGTCTGTGTATACGCAACTATATCTATTTTGTATTGCTTATGGGATTTATGAGATTGATCTCTGTTGCTATCTTCACCTTTACATTGAATAGTTAAAAAGCTATAACAAAGGAATTGAAGTTCTGATTGAATTAAAAGGATAATCTTGTTATTAATTTGGGTCCAATTGCACAGAATGAAGTTAAGTCTGACGTACAGTTAACTTCAAGCTAACGCTATGTAAATGCTCAAGTTAATGTCAAATTAAGTGTCAGTTAAAGTTAACTAACGTTCGTGCATCTGGGTTCTGAATACTCTCGCTTATTTACAATCTCATTAATATCAGACCTTCTCTAACCACCGTTACACTCTAAGGTAATGCTTAGAAAAGATATATTGGCTTTGGAACCGGTCAATATTATTGGGGAGTTGGGACCGGTGCAAAATGTGATCGGAGACACATGAAGGGGGGGGGGGGGGGGGCTTATCCACATACTGACCGGACTTTTTTTTTTATTTTCAACATTGGTTGGACAGCAATATTTTTTTTTATTGCAAATGTATTAAAGGGACTGGTTCACGATTTTTGATAAAAATATTTTTCAATTTTGATGGTAAACATTAAAAATATAACTCATATAATATTGACAGCCAAATTTTGACCTTCTGAATGAAAGAATAAAAACAATATTTTAACCTTAAATCTGTGTTATGTAAACAAAGACTCGAGTCTTTTTATGTATACAAACAAACAAGTGAAATATTGATTTTTTTAATATAAAGCATCTTAATTTTACATAGTCACAAATTTTAACTTTAGATGGACACATTCTACCCAAAGAATGCTTGAAATGTGAAAGATATAATAACTTAAGTCGATATCCATTTCTTTTGAAAATTTTGTAAACAATAACATACCACAATCTTTGTTTACAAAACAAATAATAAACTCTCTAAAATGAGCTTCTGTGATAATGTATAACCTTAATTTCTATGTGAAATCTTTTAAACACATTAAACAGTAGATTTTGATCATAAAAAGTGAAAAAGAAAATTTTGGGGAAAATCGTGAATCAGTCCCTTTAATAAAAACAAATATTAAAAAGTATTTCAAACTTTTAATTCAAATTCTGGAACTTATCTATCTTACAAACAATAATACTGAATTGTATGCATGCTTTATTTCATGTCCAAGTTGAATATACTAGAGACAATAGGCAATAAAATACTGGACCTTTGAAAATTTTAATATTAAAACATGAAATTAAAAATCACAAAATAAGTATTCAGCAGTGAATAAACTTGCAAAAATTACACCAAGTATGGATTTCAATCATAGAAAATAAAAATCGGTATACATGTATATCATGTTGGTCATAACTTGAAGGATATACAGACCAGGATTTGACTAACGTCTAAACACATATTTAATAATTTGATAGATAACACTAAGATTTGGAAAAAAATACTTGTATGTACATGTATGAGGCAACAATTCCGAAAAACAGTATTTGAATTAAAAAATATGCAATTGTATCATTTCAAACAACGATTTAACAAAAGAAAAGAATAAGTTGAAAATAAGGAGACTTATGAATTCACTAGACGACTTAATGAACAAACATGGTAAAGTAGACAAAGGGTTTTCAGGAGCTTGAATCCCCCAGCTGATATAAGAATGTAGGGACAAATTTAAACCGATAATTATGAAGAACTCCTGAATTTTTGTTTAAAAGAAGTAAAATTGTTTATTACACAGGACACACTCTTTTTTTATTACACATCTCACATAGGACAGCAACCTTTTTTGCATTCTTAGAAGATAGGACTTTTTTTTTTTAATGGTAAAGTGGAATGCACCGCTCCCAACACCCCAATACATATTGACCGGTCCCGTATCTTGGATTGGGGCAGGCAAGTATCATTCAGGGGCGGATTCAGGAATTGTGGTTAGGGGCACAACTTTTTATCAGTGGGTCTAGGGCAAAGCCCTGGTGGGGGTTCAGGGGCGAAGCTCCCCCCCCCCCCCAAGCTCCTGGATTTTACAGTTTTTATAAGGCTTGAAATATGTCTCTTATGTAGTAAATTTTACTATGTTCTGTCATTTTTAATAAGGTGAAATTAATAATAATACTAATAATAAAAAAAAAAAAAAAAAAAAAAAAAAAACCAAACAAAAAAAAACAAAAACGCAAATTTTAAGGGTTTCTCGAAAAAAAAAAGGTAAGTTCCCCCAATAAAAGTCATTCTGTATATCGAAAGATTTTGTCATTTATTCCTCAGAGAGTGGAAGAAATTAATTATTGCTTCTTTTATCGTTTACATTTTTCTAAACAAGAAACCACAAGATTTACCTTAGATTTGAAAATTGGGGTGGGGGGGGGGGGGGGGGGGGGGGGGGGCTTAAATCCGCCTCTGAATTCATAACTCTTCAATGGATAAGGGGGAATCCTAATTCACAGGGGGATGTCTTCCACCTTCTACTATACGTTAAAAATCTTGTGTGTTTTTTTTTCAAATAAAATGTTCATACTTTGCAGATACTTTTTATTTTTATTCATAACCTTTAAACTTACAATTCACTGTTACTGATAAAAATAGTGGGTAGACCAGTCACCCAATTTATCTTTTATTTGCATTGCAAAATAACAAATAATGGTCAAAGTGGCTCATATATTATTATATATATATAATAATATAGGCCTGTACTTTAGTCAGATTGGTATTATGGCACATGGAATTTTGAATTTATTGATCATATTATATGAAAGAAATATCGCTGTATACCTCTAATACAGTTTAGTATTTGTTCTCTTCAGCTACACGATTCAGTGGCAATAAAATACGCACATTAATTTATTTGAATGCCCATTAGGTTTATATTATAATTGTTGAGAGCAACAAATTAATACATCTCGTAAAATAATTGAATATAGATAGCTCAAGTAATTATGATATCTCCATTGATATGAATTAATATAGTATCATATGTATATGCAAGTACAATACGTTTTTATTAAAATTAAACAATTTTAAAACACCAGCCAGTGGCGGATCCAGGAATTTCATAACGGGGGGGGGGGGGGGGGGCGCAGTAGAAGGCTGGGGTTGCCTTGAAGCTTTACACTGATGGGGGTGCAGGGGGCGAAGCCCCCGGATGCTAACGAAATCAGTGTGCCAATAAGAGAGTGGTTTCGTTTTCATTTAGATAATGAACATATAAGTAATTGCTTGTTGTACACAAAAGAATTTAACCACAAAAAAAATAATAATAAAAAAAATATATAAAAAAATTCAAACGGGGGGGGGGGGGGGCTGGATCCGCCTTTGCCAGCATTCTATAAGAGAAATTCAAAAGTAGAAGTTTGATTTCAAGTATGCATGCTTCATACATAATGACACTGACTATGTTATATCACATAAAAAGGTATAATTTATACTTTTGTTTTCCGTTCCAAGTTTTAGCAACACCCATCAAATTTATCATTGAATCTCATCCATGTTTCTGGCAGGCTGACTTCCCAAATCAGGTTCAGTACAATTAATACCGTTAAATGGCCCGGGATCGGTGTACATGAAATCGATATATTCTATTTTCCATTTCGTTGCACCTGTTACGAGAAGAGGTTTAGACGAGGAAATATCGATTATTTAACACTTTTAAATGATCAGATCGTTAAAGGTACAAACTAGATAGAAGGCGAAATGATGTCGGAGAATGAAAATAAGAAGCCAGATAATGACAAGGAAACGAAAGAGATGAGTATTCAGGATAAAATTGATTACTTTGATAGAGAAATTCGTCTGCTTCATCAGTTCTGTGTTAATTCGGGATACAGCAAGCATGAAATTCGAAAGTCTGCAGAACCTTTCCTTAGTGCCACAGACGTTTTAGCATGGCAGAAGACGAAAAGAAAGCTTCTGCAGATCAGTGTAGTGATAGCTATTCTTGCTGTTGTTTACTACTGTGACCCTACATACAGATTTATTGTCGCTGTCAGCAGAATCACTGCCATAAAGGTATTTCTTATGCTCATATTCTGTTGCCAAAATATGAATTATTCTGTTATGGTGCTGTATTAAAGTGATGTTTTTTTCCCTGTTCATTTAACAGCTTTGTATTCACAATAGTGCATGCGTTGTATCTCATAGTGTTTACACAGCAGAAACAGTTAGTATACACATTTACAGTTTTTGTTGTTGACTAAATTGTAAACTATTTGGTGTTTTGTATGTCAACGATAATTCACAAATTGCAAGTAATTCAAAAGTTGCCTCTATTCTGATATGATATGTTTACTTATATGTATAGGCCTAGGTATATTCAGTATTACAGCTGTTACTGGTGAACAATGTCAATTTCATATCAACCTGAAACAGTGCTATCTGATGATGTGTCAGTTAATAAAAAATCAACAGAAATTGATCGGAGAGTTTGATCATTTGAACTGTAGAAGGTTGTAATGTGCGTACTGTGTAGATTATTTGTGAGATTATAGCCTGGTAACACATTGCAGTCAAGTGGTTATGTACAGAAGGCCAAAAATATAATTGTTGTGTTTCTGCTAACATTAGGGTATGTAGGTAGGATAAAAAATCAATACTTTTTTTTTCTCAAACTTTATTTAAACATGTATGTTAAATCGATTACACATTTAGAAACATTCTGATCAAAATCTCCATTTAAGTTGCAGGTATATTCTATAACATAATGAACATGAGGGGCTCATTTTTTATTGTTAGTGCAACCTTTGAATATATGCTTTAATTTAAATTCCCAAGTGTCAATTAAAAAAACAAGTTCCTTCAAAGATTTCTAGGGTAGGGGGTTGCAATCTAAGGTTGGTTGGGTTAGAAGAAACAGCATTTCTAAAATTTAAATAAAATTAGAGCATTAGTTTTGAATCCCTCTACTTGAGACTATGATATGTTTTTGTGTCCACATTGCATTAGATGATGATGAATAAGAAGATTACAATCATTGTTCATGGAATTGATTTGATGCAGTGTGAAACACACTGAACCAAAGTATAGATATTAAAACAGTTAATAGGAAATTAAGAGCTCTAACATGTCTAATGAATAAAGACAATGAACAGTTGTCTCTCAGATGTCAGGAAAATTTATCATAAATTCAATTCATAATTAAAGATAACTTTAGTCACCAGGAACAAATTGAACTGGGTACAGTTTATCATAATTAGCGACAAATCTTGGCCATGACACCTAATTTTTTAATAGAAATCATTAAGAATAAGGACATTTTTTCTAAGAGGTTGTTCTTTTAAAACTAGGGCAGAATTTCAACTTGCAAGTAATGAATACAATGTACAGCTTACTACTGAATTTTTTTTCAATGAAGTAAGGTCAATTTTTTCACAGGAATAATCCAAACATTTATATTCTTTTAATATCAATAATCTAATTTTTTTTGTCAGTGATGCCAAATGTATTCACTTGAATGATTTTAATGCATAGAGCAGACATGAGACTAACTGTAGCTGTCTAAGAAAGTCTCGGATCAGTCCCAGTTCTGCAGCTAACATGAGACATAATCTAACTAGAGCATATAGTTGCTGTCATATCTGTCCGCCCATCCAATCTCATATCTCCTAAACATTTCTTCAGAAATTGATCATAATCTTTGGGACAGGGTCTTTTGGACCAAGGTCATTTTAGAAAGGTCAAGGTCATTCAGAATATATACCTTACATGAATAGAAATAGAAAGTTCCTTATTTCAAGAGTTTTTGAACAGGTATTGATCATGTATCACACAAATATTAAAAAGTATTGGACAAAAGGTGCTCAGACAAGTCATTTTGTAAAGGTAAACGTCACTTAACATATACCTTATATATATAAAAAAAAAACTTCATTTCAACAATATTTCAACTGTTATTGATCATTGTGCGAGCCATTCGTCATATGAAGTAGTTCATTGGTTAGATGCAGTTTGGCGAACATCCATCAGTTTTGCTGATATTCTTGTTTTATTACAGCTGATTCCAGTGTGGGACTGGACCAAAGTTCACCAGTGGGAGTGTATCGTTGACAATCCACTCTACGCTGGAGTCCAGCTGACCGAGGAGGACTGTGATGTAAGTAGTACAAGGACATCAGAACAGTGTCATTAATTGCTGTAGAAAGTTTTACTCAGTGGTAGAATTATTTCCCCCTCCTCTTGGAGGGATAAGTGGGAAGGTGTCACTGTGTGTGGGCGAATGCATGCATAACATCGATATGAAGTGCGTTGAGGTCAATGTTCAGATGTTATGATTATGAATAATACCAGAGAGAATTCTATTTTGTGGGTGGTAGTTTCAAACTTGTACAGTTTCCAATGAAATTCAGAAAGTGGTGATTTTGTACATTGTAGATTTGTAAGAATCTGTTGAATGTGGAAAGAAGAACCAATTTAAAAGGAAAAGACTTCACAGAACTGTATTTGAAAGCAGAGCTTCCTGTAGTTGTAGAGGATGGGACTAAAGACTGGCCAAAAGAAATGTTAGAAATTGACATTAACACTCTGTACAAGGTAAATTCTGATAGCTAGTGTTCAAACGATTGTCGCCGACAATCGATTGCCGATCGTTTTCGGCTCTTTGATTCCGATTATTGATTTTATTTTTCATAATCGATTGTAGCCCATACACTAGTTGATAACTAATCCGAGATTCTTCTGACAGTTAACCCCGCTTTTACGTTGTGACATGTGCAGGGGAGAGTCAGAGCGGACTTTATTGGGAAAAGTGCAAGTTAAATTGGGAAAAAATTGGTAATATTTGGGAGGGGAAAGAGCCATTATTTGGACCTAAAATGGGTCTTAAAAAATCACTGTTCACGAGGTTTGTATACCGATATCCACATACTCCACAAAGTTTGTATACTGATATCCACATACTCCACAAAGTTTGTATACTGATATCCACATACTGTACAGTTTGTATACTGATATCCACATACTCCACAAAGTTTGTATACTGATATCCACATACTGTACAGTTTGTATACTGATATCCACATACTCCACAAAGTTTGTATACTGATATCCACATACTCCACAAAGTTTGTATACTGATATCCACATACTCCACAAAGTTTGTATACTGATATCCACATACTGTACAGTTTGTATACTGATATCCACATACTCCACAAAGTTTGTATACTGATATCCACATACTCCACAAAGTTTGTATACTGATATCCACATACTGTACAGTTTGTATACTGATATCCACATACTCCACAAAGTTTGTATACTGACATTTACACTCTGTATAAAGTTTGTATACTGACATTTACACTCTGTATAAAGTTTTTATACTGACATTTACACTCTGTATAAAGTTTGTATATTGACATTTACACTCAGTATAAAGTTTGTATACTGACATTTACACTCTGTATAAAGTTTGTATACTGACATTTACACTCTGTATAAAGTTTGTATATTGACATTTACACTCAGTATAAAGTTTGTATACTGACATTTACACTCTGTATAAAGTTTGTATACTGACATTTACACTCTGTATAAAGTTTGTATACTGACATTTACACTCTGTACAAAGTTTACAAACTGATTACCAATACATTTGTATGATATTTTAGGATTGTCATCTGCATTGTTTACAAGGTTACTGCACCAACATCATTCTCTGTTCAGGACTTACTAACATTCATGCTGACAACAAATTTTATTTCATGGACACTCACAGTTCCTTACAATTTTTTCACATTGACACTCACACTCTCTACAAGAGTTTGTCACTGACATAAATGAAAAGGTGAAGATAACGAACAATGATCACTGATCAATCTCATAATTCCTATAAAGGTGAAGATAACAAACAGTGATCAATCTCATAACTCCTATAAAGGTGAAGATAACGAACAGCGATCAATCTCATAACTCCTATAAAGGTGAAGATAACGAACAGCGATCAATCTCATAATTCCTATAAAGGTGAAGATAACAAACAGTGATCAATCTCATAATTCCTATAAAGGTGAAGA
Source organism: Ostrea edulis (assembly GCF_947568905.1). Lineage (NCBI taxonomy): Eukaryota > Metazoa > Mollusca > Bivalvia > Ostreida > Ostreidae > Ostrea > Ostrea edulis. Next base: position 68,880,374 of record NC_079168.1, on the reverse strand, counting down.
TAACAAACAGTGATCAATCTCATAACTCCTATAAAGGTGAAGATAACGAACAGCGATCAATCTCATAACTCCTATAAAGGTGAAGATAACGAACAGCGATCAATCTCATAACTCCTATAAAGGTGAAGATAACGAACAGCGATCAATCTCATATCTCCTATAAAGGTGAAGATAACGAACAGTGATCACTGATCAATCTCATAACTCCTACAAGGAATTCAAAATTAAGAGTAGGGCAAACATGGACCCCTGGACATACCAGAGGAGGAGTAAGCATCCCTTGTCGACTGGTCACACAAGCTGTTGAATGTTGAATAGATGTCTGATTTCCAATCTGTAATGGGTGTTTGTATTTTTATTAGGACCATGCTTTGAAAATGCGGGATCCTCTAGTAATCCCATTGTCTGTCCTCTGTCAGTCAACACCTTTATCGTGATGCGATAACGCAAACAGTTTTCACTGTAATTCTTTCAGAATTGGGGCTTCTGTGGCCAAGTGGTTAGAGCATCGCGCTCAAAATCACACGGCCTCTCACCTCTGGTCGGCATGAGTTCGAATCCCGCTCATACCGGTAAGTGATTGGTGGTCTCTTCCCAGGTACATTGTATCTGGGTTCTCTCTTCCACCAATAAAAACTGGGCGCCACCAAATAACTGAAAAATTGTTAAGGCGAAAAACAACAAAACAATCAATCAAACAATCTTTCAAAATTATTTTACAGAATTATTTTACAATGAGAGAAAACCACCTGTAAATTTGAAATTCATATTGCTATATCTGTATGTATCTGTCAACACTTTTGTTATGACTCGATTATTCTCGGCCAGTTTCACCGTAACGTTTTCAAACTTTGTACAGAAATACTTTACAATGAAAGACACCCATAGATTGTGGGTTTGAAACCAATGAGTGCAGGCTTTGATGAAATTCATATTCATACCACAGATTTACCCATTCTGTACACATTTCTTTGTCCAAAGCTGCACTGAGCATGTTTCCTGAAAGAAAACTGAATACCAAAAAAAATAGCATATCAACTGAATTCGAGTCAAATTAAGAAATTTCATCAGTTTTGATGCTGTGTACTCCAAAGGACTGTAGATATTAGAGACAATTGATGTGAAATTATATTGAACATGATCTCGTTTATGGAAGAAGATTCAGTGTTTCCTCGATAAACAGAAGTACATCCGGTGTGAGCTTCGTTGGCGACACTTTCGGTGCAAGAATTCCCATGATTGACAATTTTATAATGTGGCCTTTGCGACGCCTAATTTCTTACTGATTTTACCATAAAATAAACCCTCGGCATGTAATTTTAAAATCAACGTCATTGTTTTAGTTGGTATTGGTTTCCCCTTTTCGCAGAGTCTCTTCCATCGTGCTAAAAGATTATGTAATGACACGTTAGTGTAAAGACACGTGTGCCCATCTAAAATTATTTTCATTCCCACCCCTTTAAATATTGGTCCAATCGCAGTGATTGTTCTTTCCTTGATGCGTCATCATTGACAGATTTGTTTTGAAATCAACTATCCGGGACTGCGAATGAACTTGAGAAGCTGATTCGTTCACACTTAATGTAAATTCACAGTAAGAAATTTTGTCAATTTTAATGCTGTGTACTCCAAATGACTGTAGATATCAGAGACAATTGATGTGAAATTATATTGAACATGATCTTGTTTATGGAAGAAGATTCAGTGTTTCCTCAAAGTTTCAAAACTTTGAATTCTCTGGGGGCCCAGAAATGGTGTTATGATACCCAGTCCTTCATTAACATTCAGTGTATACTACTATTAATTCTAAATATTTATAGATCGGGTAATTAACAACATTAGAAAAATGTTTTAAATTTTCAGGCCTACAGAGAAACTGATGCCCTTTACAGGAACCCAGTGTGTAGATTCCATACAGATTCCAAATTCAACAACCACCAAGTGTTCCTGCATCAAGTAGTCAACTCCAATATGGAATCCTTTACAGCTGACTGGTAAGCAACTATGACTTAAGCAGCCCCTAGTGAGCATTAAAGGGTGTGCTGCACAGATTGCTATGGTTAGTAGAAAGGTTATATTTCATACAGCTGTTATGTGGTAATGTTAGAGATATATGGACTTTTTACTAGCTCGGGTTAACCCAGGGTTAATGGGTTAACCGTCAAGTTTAATTGGTAGAGCACTGGTTTGTCATGCCAGAGGTTCTGGGTTTGATCCTTTGGTGGAGTTAGAACACTGTACTCTGTTACATTTGGATGCCTACCATGGTGGGGCCCAATTTACTTGGAATTAGGAAAATTCTTTACAAATCCTTAGGATGTGATATGTCAAAATCATACCATACTCCTTGGACCAGGGCTGGGTTACATTAGAGTTAAAGTTTTAAATATGAAGATATAAGAAACTTCTTTCAAAATCTTCTTAAAAACTTCATGGGACAGTTTGTGAAAATGATACTGCAAACAAACTTTTATTTGGGTGTGAGAAAATTTTGCAAGTTTGTAAAAACTTCATCATCACAAAGATTTCTCGCTGTGAACTAGTGCTTTTAATGTCTTTTGTATGTTTAAGATAATGTCGGTTCTGAAAATTCATGTCATATAAAATGTTCACGCCATAATCCCTAAGGCCAGGGTGGAACCACATTAAGGTTTTCAAGTTACATACTAGGATTATATGGGAAAATTCTTCTGATGAAGAAGTGTAGATTCAACTAAATCTAGTTTGTTCAAAATAGCTAGACCATGGTGGGGCCACAATTGAAGTTTAAATTATTAGATATGAATGTACTGGTATATCATTACTGGTAAGTCATTCATTAAAACAATATCAATAATTTAACAATGTATGTGAACCAGAAATGATGAAAAATCTTACTGTATTGATATAAATCCTTTTATCAGGGAGAACTGTGTGAAGAGTGCTGCCAAAGCCTTCCGGAGTTTCTACCGCAGACCGTACTTCATGCCACAAACTGTGGAAATTTCCGACACCAACTGGGTGTTTATCTCAAAAGGCTCAGTGGAGCACCATTATGATGCAAGTATCTTTAAACAAAACAGTAAAGCAATAACAATCATTTATAGATACCATTGTTTACCTGATACATTTAAGAAATAAATTTCATTTTTGAAAATACAGGAGGGCATGAACTGTGATGCTTCGCACTGGCATACTTCCTGAAGCATGTTAATGCTCCCTGAAGTGTGTCAATGCTTCCTGAAGCGTGTTAATGCTCCCTGAAGCGTGTTAATGCTCCCTGAAGCGTGTTAATGCTTCCTGATGCGTGTTAATGCTCCCTGAAGCGTCTTAATGCTTCCTGAAGTGTTAATGCTTCCTGAAGTGTTAATGCTCCCTGAAGCGTGTTAATGCTCCCTGAAGTGTGTTAATGCTTCCTGAAGCATGTTAATGCTCCCTGAAGTTAATGCTTCCTGAAGCATGTTAATGCTCCCTGAAGTGTTAATGCTTCCTGAAGCGTGTTAATGCTCCCTGAAGTGTTAATGCTCCCTGAAGTGTTAATGCTCCCTGAAGCATGTTGATGCTCCATGAAGTGTGTTGATGCTCCCTGAAGCGTGTTAATGCTCCCAGATGTGTTAATGCTCCCTGAATCATGTTAATCCTCCCTGAAGCATGTTAATGCTCCTTTAATTGTTAACACTTTCTGAAGCGTGTTAATGCTCCAAGCATGTTAAAGCTCCCTGAAGTGTTAATGTTTCCTGAAGTGTGTTAACACTTCCTGATGCGTGTTAATGCTCCCTGAAGCGTCTTAATGCTCCCTGAAGCGTGTTAATGCTTTTTGAAGCATGTTAATGCTCCTGTTAATGCTCCCTGAAGCGTGTTAATGCTCCCTGAATTGTGTTAATGCTTCCTGAAGCGTGTTAACGCTCCCTGAAGCGTGTTAATGCTCTCTGAAGCATGTTAATGCTTCCTGAAGCGTGTTAATGCTCCCTAAAGTGTTAATGCTTCCTGAAGTGTGTTAATGCTTCCTGAAGCATGTTAATGCTCCCTGATAAGTGATAAGTATTAATGCTCACTGAAGCATGTTAATGCTTCCTGAAGAGTATGTTGGCGTGAAGCATTGCAGTTCAAACCTTCATGTGTTTTCGAAATCTTGAAGTTTCATTCTATCTGTCAGAATTCGCAGACATCTAAAAAGATATACTGTATTTATCAGTTACATTCACGCGTACATTGTTCACAACTGCATCACATTCATGAGGAAATGGCCTTCATTACAAGTGGTAAAGATATCAGAAGCAAAAACATTGGATAAACATGTAAATGCATGTATTCAAGCAGTGTAACCAACAGGGGGGGGGGGGGGGGGGGGGTGCTATGTAAAGTTCCTCTTGACAAGTGTAAAATTGGTCACTGTGATGAAAGTACTGAATAATAACTCTAACTATACAACTTACTTCCCATTTATTGGACTCTATAGGCATTTCTGTAGCTACCGATTTGAACTTCATTGTATGATGATGTATTAATACACTTCATTGTATGAGGATGTTTTAATACACTTCATTGTATGATGATGTTTTAATACACTTCATTGTATGATGATGTTTTAATACACTTCATTGTATGATGATGTTTTAATACACTTCATTGTATGATGATGTTTTAATACACTTCATTGTATGATGCTGTTTTAATACACTTCATTGTATGATGCTGTTTTAATACACTTCATTGTATGATGCTGTTTTAATACACTTCATTGTATGATGCTGTTTTAATACACTTCATTGTATGATGATGTTTTAATACACTTCATTGTATGATGATGTTTTAATACACTTCATTGTATGATGCTGTTTTAATACACTTCATTGTATGATGCTGTTTTAATACACTTCATTGTATGATGCTGTTTTAATACACTTCATTGTATGACGATGTTTTAATACACTTCATTGTATGACGATGTTTTAATACACTTCATTGTATGACGCTGTTTTAATGCACTTCATTGTATGACGATGTTTTAATGCACTTCATTGTATGAGGATGTTTTAATGCACTTCATTGTATGAGGATGTTTTAATGCACTTCATTGTATGAGGATGTTTTAATACACTTCATTGTATGGTGATGTTTTAATGCACTTCATTGTATGACGATGTTTTAATGCACTTCATTGTATGATGATGTTTTAATGCACTTCATTGTATGACGATGTTTTAATGCACTTCATTGTATGACGATGTTTTAATGCACTTCATTGTATGACGATGTTTTAATGCACTTCATTGTATGACGATGTTTTAATACACTTCATTTTATGACGATGTTTTAATACACTTCATTGTATGACGATGTTTTAATACACTTCATTGTATGACGATGTTTTAATACACTTCATTGTATGACGATGTTTTAATACAAATGGTTTTAATACAAGTTCAATCAACTTGCAAGGTCATTGTAGCTATTATTAGACTGTGACTGTCCTAAAACCAAAATTTAGTACTATTGTCCACATAAAAATCCTAAGGTTACCATGTCCAGCTAAGTAATTATGATGGACAATACCTACGTGCGATTCCACTTTTCACCATCAAAAGGTTTATATCAATAATAGTATACACATAAAATGAAATCAAATCTGTAGCAGTTACCACAAGAAAATGATAAATTCAGGATCTTTCAAATAAAAATCCAATAGGTTCTCTGGCTAATGGTTGTCTTTTGTAGATCCCCCTTTCTAATCCCATGTTGATGCTGATAGTATTGAAGGGTCAGTTTGAGATAGCGCTTTCTCCCAAAGAGCCTTGTACTAAAGCATGTGTGGATATACCAGTCGAGTTACACAAAGGGGAAATAAGTAAGTTAACATCGTATTCATGTATTATGCTGTGGCTCTTTCTGAAACAGGTTCCAGCACTAGTGTAATGCTTAGTATCTGTGCTTATATTTTTGTTTCAGTGATAGTGACAATGGCGGATTTACTGTGGTTCAAGTCTTACCGACCTACAAAAACCGGGGAAAATATTCTGGTAGGAGTTGGGGGAGCGTATGAATGATGCGTGATGGAAAAGCCTCTCACCAAGATCAGTCAGCAGATTATTTCTAAATCACTAGAAATCTTGTACATATACCTGGTACATGCATGTATCATGAAATAAAACAGATTGTATGATGCGATATCTGATTAATCACTGGAGCCAAGAGCTATCATGTGGATATGAAGATAATGCCTGCTTGGCATAAACTTTTCATTACAACTTTTTAGGTCACCTGAGTCACCTATTGATATAAATCACAAATGTTCCTTAAGACAAGGACTCTTGGACCAAGGTCTTTCAAGGTCATTTTGGAAAGGTCAAGGTCATTCAGAACAAATACCTTATATAAGTAAAAAGTTCTTTATTTCAACAGTTTTTGAAAAGGGATTGATCATATACCACACAAATAAGTAATAGGGAAATGGCTTTCAGACAAAGGTCACTCAAGGTCATTTTGTAAAGGTCAACATCACTCAACATATGCTTTATATATGAAAAAGAAACCTTCATTTCAACAATATTTCAACAGTTAATGATCATTGTGCGAGTCATTCGTCATATGAAGTAGTTCATTGATTAGATGCATTTTGGGGAGCATCCATCAGTTGTAGTGATATTCTTGTTTTAATGTTTTAGACTCTTCCTCTATTGACCCAAATAAAACTTGCATATTCATAGATATTTATTTACTTCTGGGACTGGAGTTCAGACTCCATCCAGGACAGAGCCAAATTTGCCATATAATTAAAAAAATTTTCTTCTGCTAACATGTAAATGTAATACAGCTGTCAGCCAAAATGCTGAATCTGATTTAATTAAACAGAATGCATATTTAGAGAAAGTCTGAAAATGTTTTAGATATCATATCCTGGATAAGTTCTGACCCAGAGGAGACAAAATTTGTTTAGATCTACTGCTTTATTTAGCTTGTAAGGTAACCCAAGTGAGATATATATTTTGCAACATCTGAAGATGCAAGGGGTTCAGCTGAGTAGACAAAAATAATTGGATGAACATCACTCAAGCAGTTGCATTTCCATGTGTAGCGGTCAGCCGGGTTCAATCGCCGGTGGCCAATTAGCTCAGTTGGTAGAGCACCTGACTAGAGATTCAGGGGGCCTGGGTTCGAATCCCGGTCTGGTCCGTTGCATTTTCTCCCTTCCTGTTACATTTCGTGCTGTAGACCAGCCCCTGGAACTGACAGGTGAAAATGCCTGCCAGGGGATAAAGATCCTGGGTTGATGTCTTCAGATGTGAAGACATTTAAGGAGGGAGGAATGTAGCGGTCAGCTGGTTTCGATCGCCAGTTAGTTCAGTTGGTAGAGCACCTGACTAGAGATTGAGGGGGCCCGGTTTCGAATCCCGGTCTGGACCGTTGCATTTTCTCCCTTCCTGTTACACATGTAAAACTTAGGAACAATCCATATGTTCACTTTTAGGTTGTTTGCATTTGCACTCTATGTGGTTCTTGAGAATCTTTCTATTTTAAAAAAGCTCTATACTTCTTTAGCTACCCACCCAAGGGTCTACAGGTTAAATATAATTTTAATAAATCTATAAATATGCTAAATTAGGCAAAGTTAGCGTTTGGTAGGGAGAGTATTAGCTTGGTCTACTGCTGACGTAGTATAATTATCAATAATCTGCGTCTGTTGTTAAATTTAATTGTTTGATTTCCCCTAAGCTGTTATAAATTTACTTCAAACGTTGAGGTACTCATCATCAGAGTACTTATCACTTTGAAATCGCCGCATAAAAAGAATCAGTAAAGCAAAACCGTTATAAAATTTCTAAAATGGGAATTTAATGATTTTTCAACGGGAATTAGTTGAGACATTATTTGTCAAAATGCGCATCTGGTGCATCAAAATTGGTACCAGAAAGAGTTTTACATTATGACCCCTGGGTCGAGGCCTCTGCTGGTGGACTGTTGGTCCCCGAGGGTCTCTACAGCTTAGTAGCCAAGTACTTCGTTACTAGCTTGAAAATATGGATCTATATTTAATTGCTGTGGTAAAAAGATACGACTAATTTGGACCTATCCTAAAGTCAAAACCCTGGGTTGTGAAATTCACCAATCTTTGTACATCCTTTTCTGCTATTCCTTAGTATGCATTTAGATTTTATACAGTATCAGCAAACTTACACATAAACACTATATAGTAAGTTTGGCCCCGCCCTGTGGTCAGAACCCCTACCCCGGGGATCATGAAATTTACAATTTTGGTAGAGGCCTTCCTGCTCTACATCACCATGTGTTTAGTTTTTTTTTTTATACATGTGCGGTTCATGTGAAGATTTTTGAAAAATTGTCAATTTTGAACAGTTTCTGCCCCACCCCTAGGATTCCCGAAATATACAATTTATGTCCCCCTTGTCCCAAAGATGCTTCATACCAAATTTAAAAAGAATTGGAATGATAGTTAATATCAAGAAGTTAAAAATGTCAATTGTTCACACATTTATTAACTGACCATTTTGGCCCCACCCTGAAACCAAAACCCCTACCCCTGGGATCATCAAATTTACAGTTTTGGTAAAGGACTACCTTGTTCTTTCTAGATATCCATTTAGTATCAATAGCACTAAAGAAGATTATATATTCGTGTTTTACACATAAACGCTATATAACAAGTTTGACCCCGTTCTGGGGTCAGAACCCCTACCCCGGGGATCATGAAATTTACAAGTTTGGTAGAGGCCTCCCTGCTCTACACTACCATGTGTTTAGTTTTTCTTAAACATGCAGCTCTTGAGAAAATTTTTGATAATTGGTAAATTTTGCCCTGCCCCCAAGGGTGCTGGAGTCCTGAAATTTACAATTTATGTCCCCCTTGTCCCAAAGATGCTTCATACCAAATTTGAAAAGAATTGGACTGGTAGTTATCAAGAAGTTAAAAATGTTCAATTGTTAACGCATGGCAACCAATTGCAATTGGTCACCTGAATTTTCACTCAGGTGACCCAAAAATCCAATTGGAAAACTGGTGTCCACTGGGATATATCGAATTGATGTATGTGTTTTGTCATGATCTGAACAAAACTCCCCTTGGCATTACGCATTAATTTTCCTTGACGGAATGTGAATCTGGAGACTTTTGGAATGTGTATGTTCCTTTTTTCAGGTTTGGAAGCATAAATTTGAATAATGAAAAAAATATGGAAACATGCAAACATACTATGTGATGTCAGCTGAAACTTTTAACTTTTTTCACATCACATTGGTGAATACACAAATGAATGTCAAGCTGACAATTAAAATAAAATCAGTTTTGCATTTGTTAAAGGGGGGTTGGGGTTAGAATCATGGGGCCCCATATCTGCTTGCCAATGGCTTTTGTTACACTGCTCTCCTTGCAAACCTTGAACTAGTGAAGATGGGGCAGGGAGGATAGTGTATCAGAAACCCTTGACTAGGAAGCCCATTTGACATCAAAAGTTTAAACTTTTATATCATTTCATCCCCAAGCATCCATTGTACATGCAATATCAATACATGGTCAACAAGAGTATCATAAATGTGAGGTTCTTATTATAAGATGTTGGTGTTGTGACATTGATTAGCAAAAATGCCAAGAGTTATAGAACTTCATACTTGTATTAACATCAACCATCAACCTGTGACATACTGTTATACGACATATGAATGAAGGTCAGCAATATATTATCTGGTGTTTGGAATTTTCTTATCTATTCAGGATAGCTTTTTCGATGTAAGAGTTAACCTATAAAAATTTGAATCATAGGTTCAAATTTCGCAGAATTTGAACAATACATGTATTGTGTATTTTTGCACGAGTGAATGCAAAATCCATTTCCATCAGCTTAGTATTATAGGAATGTAACACTTTCCTTATGAATTTCTTGGGAGTTCCATCCCTCAACAAGACATACGCATGTTGAGATTAGCAACTTGCAGTATCTTCTAGTTGTTTACGAAGGCCCTAGGTTTAAAACTGAGGAGTTAGAAGGATAAACCTTGCACTCGCTTTGTAACATTTCTTCATTACGAAGTTCAACAATGAGCAACTTTCTCCACAAGTTGAAGAAAATCAAAATCCTTGCCACATGCACATCTTCAATACGCATAAAACACTCTTGTCAAATAAGGTCTTCACTTGAAAACTGCTGGAGGAGTTAGAACGACACATTGTGTACCCTCCACATAACATCAATTTTCAAATAAAGGGGCAAAACTCCTGCAAGAGAAAAATTGCAACATGATGTAATGATTCACAAAGAAGCTACATACTGTGGAATCATCATTGTTGGGGGGATTGATGTTTGTGGGTCACTCCTACCCATGAATTTAGGTGTCCTCGAACATTTTTTTAAACCAAGTAGTTATCTCCCCTAGTTGCATCGTATCTCTTACCCACCAACACTGGCCTCCACGAATTAGAATGATTCCACAGTATCAAGTTCCAGCTCGATGCAACAGATATGAAAACGGAAACCTCCAGACGTACGTAGATATTGCTGTACTGGGCCCTGTCTAATAATTGATCAATCTCAACTCAACTTCAAAGTATAGAGCTTTCAAGCAAGTGTTCTGGTGCGGTGGTTCTCCAGATTTTAAGCTCACCCGAGGCAACGATTCAAAAGATCACATTGTGTTGGCATCCAATTCACATCATTATCCCAGGAATCTTGCTGGGAATACAAAAGGAGTTCAAGTTTTCCATAAAAATATATGGAAAATCCTCCAGAGATCCTTGTGAAATGAATAAGAAAAGCATCCGCATCAAAGTTTTCCTCGATATATAGGAAACTATATCCGACAGCGACAAGAATGCGCAAGGGCTGCAACTCTGCAAAGTTATTCAACAAGACACAGAAAAGTACTTCACCTGCATATATTTCTCAATGTCTTGATAAAACGAGGATTTCGATTGGCTGATATTTTTTGATTTCTGCATCAAAAAACGTGATTTTGACTTCATACTGTGTATCGATATATCACATGAATTTGAAAACAAAATCATGTTTTATCATTGAAACTCAATGTTTTAAAAATTAAATGAGAAGAAATGAATCTTAAAATTCTTTTCTTGATGGTGGTATAAGGAAAATTGGGCGGAAAACTTTTTCCATCGATGAAGTTTTCTGCCCAATTTTTCCAATGATACCACCATCAAGAAAAGAATTTTAAGATTCATTTCTTAAATAAGTTATCCAAAAAGTTCTATTCAAAAAGTCCATGTTTGACCCAAATAATGAGTGAAAACTTGGAATTCTTTTAAAATTTTCCAAGTCCAAGGGGCATTACTCTGCCAAAAATTATCTGACAAGAACCCAATAACTTGATCTGCATATTTTCACTCCAAATTTCAATTAAATATGTATTTGTATGACTGAGAAAACATGTGGAAACTGATTTGCTTGAAATTTTCACAAGTCCAAGGGGCATAACTCTGTCCAAACATTCTTGACCTGACCAAATTCAAAGGACATGTATATTCTCATGCCAGACTGGGATATTATCTGTATCTATAGCAGAGATAAGATGGCAAGCTTTGTGGAATTATTTGCAATGTTCAAGGTCCAACTCTTTCCAAAATAGGTCAAGAAAGCCAAAACTCGAACTTGATTTGTAACCCATTGGTGTAAGTTCATGTACTGAATGAATAACTCCAGTGATAGCCAAAGTCCAGAAAACTGTCAAATGTATGGCTGTACAGACACACAAGCTGATCACTATAGGGCTCCCATTTGCAGGATGGACCCTAATTATGACTGAAAAGGTTTAACACTGCCCAACCCATTTCATGGCCAGGCATATAAACTCACTACGGGATAAGTTTGATAATACAAGATTTCACTTTTAAAATACAATATTTTACTTGTAAATCTCAATACATGATTTTATATCAATCACAATGATGGCATCTTAAAGTTCATCACAACAAAATACACAGATCAGATTTTCTAATTGGTGGCAATTTGGCAATGATACCGAGCCCTGTAACATAACAATGCGGGCTTCATCCAAGTCAATTTCTATGATATAACTAATGGTCATGACCGCAACCTCAATCACAAAATGATGAGAATCTGATGAGCAAAAGAAGGTGAAGAAGATGCATGACAGCTGCCTCATGACGGGTAGTAGTGCTGTCCGTAACCCCATTGCTGGGGTGGGTAGGAGTAACCACTATTCTGAAAGAAAAAAAACACAACAAAAATTAACATTTTTTAATACATACACAGTACTTCATTTTTTCAAACACAAAGGATTTTATCTCTTTTACTCAAATCACACTAGCCACTGCTGAACATTTTGTTTCTTGGAACATTTTTTAAACTTCCAACTTTTTTCAATATCCAACACTGTACATTTTCCCTCCACTTACTGCATACGATCCCCAGTGTCCATAATAAGGGTCCATTCCCGTCATCTGACTTTGATCACCGGATCCATTTTGTGTTCCTTCCACTTTTGGTCTTTTCTCAACAGGTTCATCACTAAAGGAATAACAGTGTCAGGACTTTATAGAGGATTAACTCGGTACAAATTAACTCCATCAACCACTCTTTCATCAGGTGCTAGAGTGAATCTTTGTAAAGGTGCTTACAATATGAGCTTAACCATTTACTTACTTCGTTACAGTATCAAGAGGTCTCTTCTTCCTCTCATTGTGAAGTTCCTTCATCAGCCGTTGATGTTCATCATATGATTCCTTCAAACTACAAAGAAATACTAAAGAAATGTTTACATTGTCCAAGCTTCTGGAAAACTGGTGGGTACTAAATTTGGGTCTGTCCATCCATTTGTCTGCAACACATTGGTTTTCAGATAAAATTGAAAAATTAAATTCAAACAAGATTGCTACACGTAACCATGTCCCCCACCGCCGCAAAAAAAGTTGAAGCACAAAAGTCCCATAACTCCTGCACTAAAACAATCCTATAAAATTTGAATGAAATCCAGTGAGCGGTTTCGTCGGAGTCGCGTCCACAAAGTGTTCCTTTAGTGTAGCATGTACAAATTCAACAAAGTTCCACAACTCCTGTAAAAATTGTCGTATCAAAATGGCGGCATAATATGATCAACTACACATGGTGACTAACAATGCTACAAAATATGAACAAAATCTGTTGCGTCCAAAGTGAAGTGGGACGAATGGACACCGGTATTTCTATGTCCCCTTTCGCGTTGCGGTGGGGGACAATTAAGAGAATTAATAGTCATGGAGACTATTGATTTGGAGATCCAATGTCAAGGTCACCAAAATACAATATATCATAATTGACATTCTGGACTTGGTGATTATTTCTCCGGTAGCAAAAGCATCATATATACCAAGAAAATGTCAACAATTGTCATAACACTGGTATACGACTGAATAATCTAAAACATCAAATTAGGTTACTGTAGCCCATGAAATGATACCTGGATCTTTGCTTACACCTAGAGTACAAGACCTACCTGGAAGTGATTAGAAACACACGTTTTCATTGAATGACCAAAAAATAATAAACGATCACATAAATCTAAGAAATTCCATTTTGTTTTTGGTGCTGGAAAAATCAGCTGTTGTAGTTCTCTAAAAAGAACGTGAAAGTAAACATACCATACTGTACTAACTACTGTAGTTTGTCAGAGAGCTGGGAGTCATTCAAACATATCTAATAAATTGTACGATCATTTCCAGATGACATCTTATATGCTGTGTGAACTTCAATTTTCCATGACTTCAGGATGACTCCTTTTGCTTTAGGTCCAAATGCTAAGGACAATGACTCAATGAATCACATAGGATAAGCAATGGTTTCTTGCTGATATTTTTGAAATTATTTGAGCTTTTGCAAATGAAAGTTCACCAGTTTGTCCTTTACATTTGGGTGCTTATTTTAATTCCAGGATTATACAGTAACATTAAAATATTGAAAACAGTTTTTGTATTCAAATTAGTAAAAATATAGCACCACTAAACCGGTGTATGATACGCCCGCATACATTATTGACCCAGGAATTTGAACAAGTAAGAAAGGATTATTCACAAAAGGATTTCGTCTGAGTTGCAATAACATTGTATTTTGAATTAAACAAATCTAAGTCCAAGGGATGTAACTCCTTCAAAAATAGTGGGACAGCATTCCCTTTGTAATATGCACATCTACACATTGTGATCTTCCTTGTACCAAGTTTCATTGAAATCCCCCAAAGGGTTTAAGAGGAGTTGCAAATACAAGGTGCTTGCATAAAATAAATATGTCCAAGGGCCCTAACTCCTTCAAAAATAGTGGTGGAGCATTCCCCATGTAATATGCACATCTCCACATTGCAGGGCTCGAAATTAACATATACCCGTCAGTCTGTGACTGGTTAAAAGTCTGGTGGACTGACAGACATTTCATCAAAATCTCCCAAAGGGTTTAGGAGGAGTTGTGAAGACAAAGTGAAAGGGACAGACGGATGACAGCGGTATAGCATAATACACCCGTATTTTTGTGTGGGAGTATAAAAAGTTACAGCACTAAAAATTTCCTGTAATACCGTAACTTTCTGTCAAATTTCAAATTCAGAACCCACAATACAGTAGATTCCACATTTCAAATATCTCCACTTATGAATGTATACAATTAACAAACTTAGCAAACTCATTACATAGCAAATATATTAATGGTACATACGTAGTAATACTAGCACAGAAATCCTCTAAAAATTCCAGCTTGCGTTGAGACATCTTGGCTTTGGTTTCCAGAGGGAAATTCTCACAGTCCAGGATGGAGGCGAATATTTTGATGACCCTTTCTTCACTAATTGGTCGGCACTGGTACTCCAAGTCTAGTAGCTGCAGGTAGAGCTTAATATTCCCCTGAAAAACACAAAAATCCACCCCTAAAAAAGACCTTGTAATACGACAGGTTTGTCATCACCATCAAGCGGTCCTCTGTATGACGACAAGATTACAAGACTTTTGTTTCACATTAGCATTACCTCAGGGCGGCCAAACTCATAAGCTTTAAAGGTTCCAACTGAAAATAATGATCAATATGATAAGAATGGCAAGTAACCTGACCGTTGAAGCTGTGTGTAATATTTGGTTCACACTTGGTGACTGACTGTTTACATGCAGTTTAGTCTTACCCTGTCTTTTTCTATAGCTGACTGTAAGGTGGTGCGTGCCCGGTCCGTATCTCCAATAATCTACAAAACAAGAGATGGAATTCAAACACTGCCAAAAAACATTTCAACATACAATATAAGAACACAGTTGCACACATAGATCTGATCGGTTAGTGCGAGGTTCAACAGTACCATGGTAAACATTCAAGATTCTTCATAAGAGCTGCCATAATACATGATTTTGGTATCTGTAAAGGAAATCACAAAGGCATACAAGATCATCCATTAAGGGTGTTAGAATAAAGCATACACACAACAGTGTCTGAGTTCTGTGCCCTGTAATGGTCAGCTTGGGGATTTCTCTTACCTTAAGGAGATACCGGGCGAATTTGATGGAGAAGAAGGAGGAAATTTCGGGCTGGGAGGCGTTGTTGATGTAATCCTGGAACAGTGCTTCTGCCATTGCTGTGTTTCCCTTCCGTCGCTCCAAGCTGATCTTCCTCATGTTTACCATCACCAATCCAGGGACGTTGTTATCCAACTCCGACAGGATCTGGGATGCTAGCTCATAATTTCCTGGGGGAAAAAAGAAGTATATTTTTCAAAACATATGCAATGTATGTGATTCAATACATGTGCAATGTATGTGATTGCTTATGGGATGTTTACAAAAAATATCAATCATTTCCTCATGTGCCTTAGTTTGGGTAATTGTCATGATGTTCACACTTCGGACACAGTCAAATAATAGTTGGTCTGGAATTGCCAACCCACTTCTGAAATGGGCTGTCAGGTAGGAATTTTTGTGTGTGGAGATGGAGGAACTATACAAATACAGTGCTCCAAGTTGCGAGTAAAACGGTTGCATTTGTGACCAGAAAATAGATTTTGCGACTAGAGATTATATTTAAGTCGCATTTTTGTGAGTGGAGAAAAATTGGGCATCCAGTAAAATTTTGTAATCGGGATCGGAAGTCTGAATAAACATTTTTCAGTCTCGGTCAAAACAGCGTTTGAAAGTAACCAAGATGGCGTTAAAACGAGGGTTAAAGAACTTTGGATTTATCAGTAGTAAAAAGTAGAAGCCTCGGCCTAGTACATGTAACGAAGAAATTCAAGAATCACAAAGAGAAAGTTCTGCATTTAAAGATGACGTAGCTGTGTCTAAAGAAAAATGCAAAAGTAAAGGAAGAACCCCAGTTCTAATGGCTGCAGGAATTTTTGTGGTTGATATACAGAGATTGCAAAATGTTTTGCAGAATTTGTGAGGCCAACCAGCCAGTAACGTCCATCTTTTCTGGACATCCATTGTCCGATTTCACCACGACCTGGTGTACATCTTTCAAAGGTGGAAGTGTGACTATTCACGGTAACTGTAAGAAACACGTCTTTGTCCGTGACTGCATTATTAGCAGTAAGTTGAGCGGGGCAACTGTTGCTGCTAATTTTCACAGACAATTACAAACTCGGGATGAAGTGTTCTTATTGATGCTGGAACTGATTGTTCAGCAAAAGATCCAACAAGAGTAGAAGCTCTTATTCGCATAAGCAGTCAAGGCCCACTTATTGAGGACTTTAAAGCAAATCCTTGTGTGGAATGTTGGGTTTTCTTCCCCAGAAGCATACTGTAAAATATACAGGATGGCCCAATGCAATACAACTTTTGCCAGAGTAAATAATTGACTCCTTTAGCATCCAGTATGTTTCACAGCACATTTCTATTCAATTTAAAAATAAAACAAACAAAACGCATACTTGTACTGTACATGGGTATTGATTTTTTTCTTGAAAGATATTCAAATAAAAAAAATAAATTGTAGGTCTTATTTGCAATTTTTTTTACCATAGCGAGTAGAAATTTTGAACATGGGGACTAGAAATTTGAAAATGGCGACCAGAAATGTTTCTAGGTTGCCATTTTGCGACCTGATAGCAGATGTGACTTTGAGCACTGAAATAAATTTCACCCACTCCAAAAAAACCCCCCCCAAAACTCGGGGGTAAAAAATTAATAAATGTGTTGTTATTTGCATTATTTATTGGTTGCTATTTCTATTCAGATAACAGAAAAGTTCAAACATTGCCAGAAGAACATGGGCCACATCGCTCACTGAGACACCTTGGCATATATTTGAAGATTTTCCCTATATGCATTCACATGTCAAACTAAAATCCCTATTGTGGCCCCAACCTACCCCCAGGCGCCATAATTTTTACAAACTTGAATCTGCACTATGTCAGGAAGCTTTCATGTAAATGCAAACTTCTCTGGCCAAATGGTTCTTGAAATGAAAATTTTCCCTATATATTTGTATGTAAAACAATCCCCCAATTGTGGTCCCCCATCCATTGGGGGTGTTCCTGATTTTAACAAACTTGAATCTCTACTACATGAGTGTCATGAAATGTAAACTTTTCTGGCTCAATGGTTTTTGAGAAGATTTTTAAATGACCCTACCCTATTTTGCAATCATCTCCCCTTTGAAGGGGACATGGCCCTTCATTTGAATGGACTTGAAAGCCCTTCACCCAAGAATGCTTTTTGCCAAGTTTGGTTGAAATTGACCCAGTGGTTCTGGAGAAAACGTCGAAAAAGTGAAAAGTTTACAGACAGACAACAGGCAATCAGAAAAGCTCATTTGAACTTTCAGCTCAGGTGAACTAAAAAGGGTACTTTCACAATAGTGTCTCATAAAATCTCTTGAAATTCCAGAGATGTTAAATCATGCTGGTAGTTTTCACTCATATGTCCGATAAAAGTTGAAACTATGTCGACTATTTTGTCTGGTAAATTTGGATTATGAGGAGTATGTGGAGGTGATACTGTATTGTATTCTAAAAATAGCTCCATGCATTGTATGGGGAAGTAGAGGGAAATTGCAATCAGTTAATGAGGCAGGTAAAAGGAAATATTGAAGTAAACTATGAAGTATCACAATTACAATATTTTAAAGTAATTGATATTTTTAAAAACAACATAATAATATGAAATTAAAATGATATGAAAAGAATTTAAGATTACAAAAAGATTAAGACTGAAATTTTGGTTTTGGACTCAAGTAATGTCCTCACTTGAAAACTGGGAGGAGATAGATGGATGAATTATGTACGCTCCACATAACATTAAATTCCTAATAAAGTGGCAAAAGATCAAAATTGCAACTTGGTCCAGAGTGACCCACAGAAGAGCTACACAGCTTAGCTTAATATGTGACAGAGAAATTAACAAATAAAACCAGAAAACCCAAACAGACGGATGTACATATATTGCTGTACCATAATACATCCTGTCTAACACAGAATGGGTAAACAAGAGGTACTGTGAGCAATGCTCACTAAGAATACCCCCCGCTTACCCCAATCTCCCAAAGGATGTTGGTAATAGGTATAAACTACCTCTTTTCTGAGTGTAAAAAACAAATGGCATGACAAACCGAACCATATTGCTACTTCAATGTCCAGTGCGCGTGACCTTTGACCTTTTGACCCCAAAATCGATAGGGAACATCTTCATCTCATGGGTAGTCCATATGTATGATATGGTGACTGTAGGTGGAAAGGATAACGCTTTAGAGCCCGGAAACCATATTGCTACTTCGACGTCCAGTGTGCTTGACCTTTGACCTTTTGACCCAAAAATTGATAGGGAACATCTTCATCCCATGGGTAGTCCATATGTATGATATGGTGACTGTAGTTGGAAAGGATAACGCTTTAGAGCCCGGAAACCATATTGCTACTTCGATGTTCAGTGCGCTTGACCTTTGAACCCCAAAATCGATAGGGAACATCTTCATCCCATGGGTAGTCCATATATATGATATGGTGACGGTAGGTGGAAAGGATAATGCTTTAGAGCCCGGAAACCATTGCGTCTACAGACGGACAACCCGATTCCAGTTAACCCCCCCCCCACAACTTGTTGCGGGGGGTATAAAAATTGTTGGAATGAAAAAAATCAATTTTCTATCAAATCAAATTTTATTTTTGGCCTAGTAATAGTAAACAAGTACTGATAAGCGGTCTTACTGTGTCGCTCCTCAAATGCTGCCCAGGCCAGACTTATGTATGGTTTCTTTGGCAGATGGATTCTGCAGGCTCTCATGTATACTAGACGGACGGCTTCAATGCTGTGGTTCTCCATATACTTGGCATACTGTAAATCAGATTTAAACAAAATCTAGTTTTGTTTACAAATATCTTACAAATAAAAACATAGTGACATTCGCTGAAATTTAGAATTTTAATTTTAAAATCAAAAGATTTGAGATTGTTGCTAGGCAATATTACTTTTATATTAACCAAACCTAAATACTGATACAGTATTACCTGTCTAGTGAGACAATTTTCTGATTTCACTTCCATCACTTTTACTACAATCATTTTCACAATTAAACAAGTATCAGGGGCTTTCTACCTAATGCAACCATGTCTTCATACCTAATATGTCTTACAGCGTGACCATGTTTGAGGGCAAAGCAAAATGTATTGGGATAACAGGACAAAAAACATCCTGAAGTTAGCACCTCATGTGTAAGGACCGAGATCTACCAAAGCATCCAACCTTTGGCCATTTGATCTGCTTATTCATTGAATGTGGGAAATATAATGCAATTGATATAAACTACATTGTGATGTCATATTCAGCGTCGGTATTTCAACAAATTTACAAACATAGGAGACATGGTACAATCACGTTAATCATGGAGAGATTATATATGATTAAGAAAATATGGTTTACATGGTTTTACAGATTTTATGTAACAACTCAGAACGACGTGAACTAGGGTAGTCAAGATTCAAAATGGTGAAATACATGTCCTCCCACTTGTATTCGAATCTGCGCCATTTGGACCAAAATTTTCAAATTCTATAGGTATGGTTTAATTATTCATTAGTTTTCTATATTTCCCTTTTAAACATGTATATATGTGTTTCCTATAGGGAAAGCTCCACTCTAACAACCCTTTGGGCCGTGAGAGGGCTTTGCCTTCTATTACACAGGGATGTGACTGGATTCCTCAGAAATCAGAGGAAAACTGGTCAAAAAGGGAGGAAAACACCTCACCCTACCTGGAAAAATATCATTTTCTGCCACTTTAGATCAAATCCAGAGTGTTTCATTTTTTCAAAAATTGAGCAAATCAGAGGATTTCCTCTGAAAAGAGGAAAAATCACATCCCTGATTACATTACATATTACTCGTTGCGTGTAGCAAAATTCAATGGTCTTTTTATGTACATACTGCACACCATACTGTCAGATCTATTTTTACATCAATTGAAAGGAACAGTTCATTATAAGGTACTTGACCTTTGTAAAGCATGTCAATTAACAGAAAGCAGTTTTACAAACTTGATACTACGACCTACTGATCTCAACACTTCAAACATGGTTCTTTATATTCGCTAATACATTTAAAGCATAACGTTGGAATGATGTCTAATGACAGCTTTTATATACAATGTTGTAGATGGGAACGTGTCCGCCAATGTAAAGCTTACTTGTACAAGTACCTTTATGCATTCATTTCCTAAACCTCTCTAATTACATCTTTATAATAATGATACAACCCAAATCTATAATTAACTGTCAATTTTATCCTCCTTTTAACACTCTATAAATGAAAAAAAAACAACCCAAACAAACAAGCAAGCTCACATATCCACAGTGAATGACAGTACAAAAAGCGAGCAAGCTCACACCTCCACAGTGAATGACAGTACAAAAAGCGAGCAAGCTCACACCTCCAGTGAATGACAGTACAAAACATAATGAATAGCAATGCATAAAATACAACAAATTACCTACACATCTTAAATGTTTATTTGAATGGCAGCATTTTGGGAATATGGAATTGACATTACTCCAATATCAAATATTTTTCTTTTTGAATGCACATAAGCCAAACTTCTATGTTCAAAAGGGGCATAACTCCCAAAAGTATGCACATCTACACAGTAGGTCCATATCAGATACAAAGTTACAAATTCTGTTGAGCACAATGCTGACAATAACAGGACTGATGGGTGATACATTATACCCTCCCCAACTCATTGTGTGTGGTATAATTACAAAACAAAGACTTCGTGTATTTCTCATTGAATAATATTCCTTGCATTAAAGCAATCTTTCAAGGAATGAAAGCTTATACATAGATATATCATTCAGGGAATGGAGAAGTATCAAAATGATAGCAGAACTCATGTGAAAGATAGTTCAAATGAAGACAGTTCAAGTGAGGAACACATCACGATATATGCGAGAGATAGCTCAAATGAAGACAGTTCAAGTGAGGAACACATCACGATATATGCGAGAGATAGCTCAAATGTAGACAGTTCAAGTGAGGAACACAGATATATGTGAGAGATAGCTCAAATGTAGACAGTTCAAGTGAGGAACACATCACGATATATGTGAGAGATAGCTCAAATGTAGACAGTTCAAGTGAGGAACACATCACGATATATGTGAGAGATAGCTCAAATGTAGACAGTTCAAGTGAGGAACACAGATATATGCGAGAGATAGCTCAAATGTAGACAGTTCAAGTGAGGAACACAGATATATGTGAGAGATAGCTCAAATGTAGACAGTTCAAGCGAGGAACACAGATATATGTGAGAGATAGCTCAAATGTAGACAGTTCAAGTGAGGAAAACAGATCACGATATATAGACACTATACAAGTCTGACCAGCACAAAAAAGGCTCAATGAACCCCGTAAACCCATGATTTATGTGTTGCACAGGTAATTAAATACTCTAAAGGTAATTAAATAATTCAATACCCTACAATGTGCTTTACCCTGGACTGAAGAGGAGAAAGCAAAGTCTACCAAATGAAAGTGATAACTCAGATCCAACCTAAAGTCTAAAATCACAAAAACTTGTCATTGAAGATCACCTGTCTTGTGAAATCATTACTTAACAGATATGAACCCAGACAAAGAAAAACAACTGTCTTGTGAAATTATTTCTAACGTGCAGTTATTTAACAGGTATGAACTCAGACAAAGGAAAGCAACTGGCAGGAGTATTACAGTACTCTGAAGAAATACCTTGAGCCAGAAATCTTCATACAGGGCTGTAGCTATCATACACCTCTCAAACAATATCACCACCCTCTCATGGTCCCCAGCCTCAATCTCAAAGTCCAGATACTCCTTCCAATTTTTCAGTTGGGATTTCTCCAGTGGTTTAACATGGAAATATGGCCTCTTGATCTGCAAATACATAATATATACTACATGTAAATTGCACATATGAACTTTGAATAGAACATACTTCTGACATGCTTGCCAGAATATTTTAGGGAGCCACAAATTGGACACAAGTTCTGCAGGGTTGCAAATAATTTTAAAAATCCAGGGGCCATGTGGGCTCCTAACTTAACAAGTTTTACTAGCCCACATTGATATTTTGGGGCCCACATTTTCAATGAAATGTTGAAAGCAATAACAAAAAAGAAAAAAAAACTTTTTACATGATGTTTTAATTTAATTGAACTCAGTTTCCATTTCCAATTCCTGCAATCTCTCAAATACTCTCTCTTCATCCTCACTATCAATGTCATATTCACTTTCAGTCTCACTCTCATTCCCAATTTCACTCCTAGACTCTCCTTCCATCTCTGTTTGTTCATCTATATTATACACTGTATGGCACATCGTTTAGAACTTTCATTGAAATATGTATACTCAACGAAGTACTCCTTGCGGTCTGCTTTTCTTTTTTCTACTGGGTTAGGTACCCCCTGTATAAAATCTAATCGCGCGTCTTCTTATGACGTTGATCCAATGAACAGTCTGTCTCTAGAAAACGTTTTATCAGTAGCAAATAGTGAAAACGAAAGTGCATTTAAAAGTAGAGTCAAACCCCGGTCGGGTTCCGGAAAAGTCCGACAAAATTTTTACTCGCCATGTGGGCGATAAGATCCTTAAGATTTTGTCGCCCACAGATAAAATTACTCGCATTTGCGAGTGGGCGAGTGGTTATTTGCAACCCTGTTCTGTATTGAAGGACATGCTCTCCTTGAAATAGCAGGAGCAGTGAAAGATTCATCTTTAAAAAAAAATTCGATTTCATCAGAAAATGGTTGAATAATAAAATAACACGATGAACATACAGCTTCCTCATAATTCCACCGCTTGCTCACTTCATCTTCCGTTTTCTTAAATATCTCTTCTCGCACGTTGATGATTCTGTCTCTGAGCTTTCCTGCCTCCTCGTCATCAGTCTAAAAACATCAAGCAAATTCAACATACATCATCCACAAAGCATCCAAACATTTAAAAGAAACAAAACTATTTCCCCCTCTTATTTCCATGTAAAAGCCTCCTTCAGTTTCCCAAATATATACTTTTTTCTTAAATTCAAGGATATTAAATCTATAGTCAAACAAGACATATTTGTAAAACACTGCCCCATATGGTAGCAAAGTAATTCTAATAATAAAAAGTGTAGTCACAAGCAGGAGGGAACCAGTTCACCATAGTATCAATTCAATGCAGTATGAACCAGTTCACCGTAGTATCAATTCAATGCAGTATGAACCAGTTCACCGTAGTATCAATTCAATGCAGTATGAACCAGTTCACCGTAGTATCAATTCAATGCAGTATCTTTTTGTTGGCATAAGTTTTTTTCATAAGGTAAACAATTTTGGTACCAAAGGTCTTGTCACAAGGAATACACACTTGAAATATGAAAGCCCTAGCACTAAGTGTTCGAAAGTTATGACCATGGTTAAAGTTTTTATAGACAAACCAAAACTGTATGCCCCTGAATCTCTAATAACGGGGGCATAAATTTCTCAAATTAAGATTAGGACTGAAACGATTCACCGAAATATCGATACTGTTCAATATAAACGCTTGATTCAATGCCTCAATTTTCGGTTTGATATGTTTATTACAAATGGGTTCAGTAAATACATCGGGCTTGGCCTGTACTTAGTATTTTTACCTGCATGAGGGACAAAATAGCGTCCTATAACGTTCAGACTGTTGCTTGCCTGGAGTCTGACCAAAATACTAAGGAACTTTAGTCAGTTTAAAGCATATAGAGCCAACAGGCATCTTACCGTTTGGAAGTTTGGAAACATTTTGCTTTCAATATTATGATTGTGAATCTTGGTAATTAAATTTTTCTTCAATGATATTATTAGTATCTTCTGTAAGTTGTATCGTATTGAATCATTGTTATATGTATCACATCGGGAAGGAGGCGTATCGTTTCAGCCCTAATAATAACCTCCTTCACAACAGCAAAACACCCAAATCATACAACCTGTATTCATATTTTGTACAAAGAAACGAATGACAAAATACTGACCTTTTCCCCTTCTACTTCCATGCCAGGAGGGGCGTCCTCCCCAGGT
Organism: Ostrea edulis; assembly: GCF_947568905.1. Classification (NCBI taxonomy): domain Eukaryota; kingdom Metazoa; phylum Mollusca; class Bivalvia; order Ostreida; family Ostreidae; genus Ostrea; species Ostrea edulis. Next base: position 68,855,909 of record NC_079168.1, on the reverse strand, counting down.
GGTCCTATCACCCCTGGGGGTCCGTCGTCCCCTGCCGCTTCCTCCTCTGGATTTAACTCGGACGTTCCCACAACCACCTCCTTCCTGAGCAGGAGAAAGTTGTCCAGAGTAAGGATTTCTTTGGGATGATGAGATAAGACATGATGCTTGAAACTACAAAATTGAGAATCTTTGGATGTTACAGAGCATATGGCATATAATCTTCTGAATATTTCTAAAGAGGACTGCCACGGGTCAGACATTTGTTTGATATGATTTGATTAAAAAAACAAACCCATTTTTTGGGATTTGATTTCATTTTGTGTGATAAAATAATGAATTAAAAAACAAGGAAGACCCTGACGTAATCATTTTTCTGTACATCTTTAATACATACTTCTAATGCATTTTATTCAACAAAATAAACAACAATAATTTTATTTCTTACATTAGCTCACACTTGCATATTTTGCATACTGTAATTGCTTCATAACAACTTCTAACTCTCCCTCTCTTAGAAAACTAAAATATTCACATTTGCGATTTCAACATGTTGCCATGTTTTGTTTACTGTTACATGGAATTTCATTGGTTAAAACATTGATATAATTATAGATCCAATCAAAGCATGTGTAGCAATTCTGAAATGTAAACAAAATGGAACCGAGATCCAGAAAATACAAACAATGAATTGAACCTCAAGTGTTCTTACTGCAGATACCAGACTTTCCTGTTAACAGTGACAGCACTATTTCTAAAGTATCTATATCATACATTGCAATGACCATAATGCCTCTGCAAATCAATTCATTCACCCACTGTGATTGGAAATCAAACTCTTTCTTCCCTGAAACTATTATTTACCACACAATCTGCTATACAGAATTACAAATGAAATGCATTCAAATTGAGCATACTTGTGTTTTCCCTTGTTAAAATGAAAGTTGTTTAATTTCTTATAATATACAATCAATGGACTCACTTTTCAAAATGATGACTATACAGTTGTGTTGGGATCTGTAGTATTCGATCATACAAGGTGGTCTTATTGATCAGGTTTTCTTCCCAGGAAATGTACGCGTCCCACAGTTTGTCTGACCTGAAATCTCTACCGCAGGCTGTAACAGCTTTCTCAAAGATTCTGAAATTACGTAGATCAGAAAACTGAGATCTATCACACAAAGCAGATGATTCATATTAAATTCATCAGAGTCAACAAGGTTAAATAAAGCAACAAACCCTCGAATTCCTTCTTGTCCATATTCCAATTTTCCATATTCCTCAGTGTAAAAGTTTATGTAATGTAACCATAGTTCTACGCTCAGGGAAATGGCTTGTGTGCCCCTTTCAAACACCTGCAAATGAAACACATACATACCCTTCACTTTAGATTTAATGACAGCAAGTTTTATAAAAAAAAATTTTTTTTACCAAGCATTGTACAAGTATCTCATGGGAAGCACTCAGAGTTTTAATTACACATCTACACACAAAACAATTCTTTTTATAATATATCAATTATATGACAATGCAGATGGGACTTCAGCCATATAAATTAATTCTCTGGTTGTCAGGCCAATTTCTTCTAAGGCTAAAATAAACAAGAGGCCCATGGGCCACATCGCTCACCTGAGTCACCTTGGCCCATATCTGAAGACTTTCCATATATATTTGCATGTAAAACCTTAGTCCCTATTATGGCCCAAACTACCCTTTGCAAACTTGAATCTACACTATGTCAGAAAGCTTTCATGTAAATGTCAACTTCTTTGGCCCAATGGTTCTTGAGAAATTTTTTTTAAAGCTTTTTCCTATATTTGTATGTAAAACTTTGACCCCCCCCCTTGTGGCCCCATCCTACCCCCCGGGGGCCATGATTTGAACAAACTTGAATTTGCACTATGTCAGAAAGTTTTCTTGTAAATATCAGCTTTTCTGACTCAGTGGTTATTGAGAAAAAGATTTTAACTATATATTTGTATGTAAAACTTTGATCCCCCTTGTGGCCCCATCCTACCCCCGGGGGCCATGATTTGAACAAAGTTGAATCTGCACTATGTCAGAAAGTTTTCATGTAAAAATCAGTTTTTCTGGCTCAGTGGTTCTTGAGAAGAAGATTTTTCCTATATATTTGTATGTAAAACTTTGATCCCCTATTGTGGCTCCATCCAACCCCCGGAGCCCATGATTTGAACAATCTTGAATCTGCATTATGTCAGGAAGCTTTCATGTAAATCTCAGTTTTTCTGGATTAGTGGTTCTTGAAAAGAAGATTTTTAAAGTTTTTCCCTATATATTTGTATGTAAAACTTTGATCCCCCTTGTGGTCCCATCCTACCCCCGGGGGCCATGATTTGAACAAAGTTGAATCTGCACTATGTCAGAAAGTTTTCATGTAAAAATCAGCTTTTCTGGCTCAGTGGTTCTTGAGAAGAAGATTTTTAAAGATTTTTCCTATATATTTGTATGTAAAATTTTGATCCCCTATTGTGGCCCCATCCAACCCCAGGGGCCCATGATTTGAACAAACTTGAATCTGCATTATGTCAGGAAGCTTTCATGTAAATCTCAGCTTTTCTGGCTTAGTGGTTCTTGAGAAGAAGATTTTTAAAGTTTTTCCCTATATATTTGTATGTGAAACTTTGATCCCCCCTTGTGGCCTCATCCTACCACCAGGGGCCATGATTTGAACAAAGTTGAATCTGCAATATGTCAGGAAGCTTTCAGGTAAATTTCAGCTCTTCTGGCCCAGTGGTTCTTGAGAAGAAGATTTTTAAATGACCCCACCCTATTTTTGCATTTTTGTGATTATCTCCCTTTTGAAAGGGACATGGCCCTTCATTTGAACAAACTTGAAAGCCCTTCACCCAAGGATGCTTTTGGCCATGTTTGGTTGAAATTGGCCCAGTGGTTCTGGAGAAGAAGTCGAAAATGTGAAAAGTTTAACAGACAGACGACGGACAAAAAGCGATCAGAAAAGCTCACTTGAACCTTCGATTCAGGTGAGCTAAAAACGTAATGTTTGTCCTTGAAATTCCACAATATTAATTCATCAACTTGCATTAAACTATAAGAAACTGCAACAGGGTTGTTGTTTATAATGCAAATCCCATACTATGCATCAAATATCCTCTTTCAAAAAAAAAAAATCGATTTTGGATATCTCGAACCCCCGGATATCTCGAAGTTTTTTCGAGGTCCCTCAGACTTCGAGATAGAGACATTTTACTGTATATCTGGAATATATTGTGTTTGTTTTCCTTATTTTAGGAATTATTTTGAATTACAGTTTACCGTTTGATCCCGATCAAATTTAACTACATATTTACATAAAGTACCAGCGCATTACATTTAATTTTCCAAGATTATGCCTTTATCTTATTTTTAAAGTATTAAGTCTTTTTTAGTCAATTAAACAGTGAATTCCATGAAAAAAAAAATCATTCAGTGGTATTTAGATTTACATAAAAATGATATGATTACATCTATGAAGATGAGTTCTTTGATGATTGTCGCTGTTGTTTAAATCAACACTGGATGTGGGTTTTTTTAAAGGCCAGCAATTATTCAATTGATTTGAATCAATAATTGGCCAGTGGACAAAGAAACAAAATATAAAATAAATTGATGAATTGAAAAGGGAGATTTAAAAAGGCATTAAAATCCCCCAAAACAACCAAAAGAGGGGGGACAACAAAATCAAAGATAATGAATTCCGAATAACTGTCAATCATACGTAAAATTAATTACTAATGTAGGCCTAATATGCCAGTCACATTGCTCCAAACAAAATAGTAATAATCGGGATTGGGATGCCATAAATTTTCAATAAATTGAATGTTGTTTTCTGGTCAAAATATCGCTAAAAAACAAATACTTTCGATAAATTTTGCAATATTATTTTATAATCATGTTTATTTAAGTGGTATACATATAAATAAATGATTAAATTGCATTCAATTATTAAACTAACATACTCTAGCGTACTGTTTAGTAGTACCCGTGGTTGAATATTGTGTTTTGGGTAGAAGTAGCTGACACATTGATTACAAACAAATGAAAATGTTTATGAATAAATACATGTAGGAAAGTGTGCACAACTATTTAGCATAATCTGTACCACCTTTAAAAATTTGTACGGTTTCTGCTCCATATATGATGTCTGATAATTTTAATATGCTGAGACATTTATTGTAATTGTATATCAAAACTCAATCACAAACTGGGCATTTTGCAACTGCTACTGGATCCAAGTGCAAGATAAAAAAAATAAAAACGTTCGACTATGAACGGGGTCTCGTTCGGTGCTAGCCACACTTCACGTCCGCACGGAAACTGTCCGCCTTGAATAGGTCGCTTATTATCGATTTGTGCAAGACAGTTGTCATAATATTTATGGGGTTCTGATACTGGCATTTAGGTAACATTATTGCCGACACCGAAGCAGCTTCTAATAGATGTGCCGCCATTGTTGTCGTCGGTATTGTTAACTCGTACCAAAATGATTTCGGGTAATAGTTCATACATTGATAAATTGAAATGGGAAAATTCAAAAAAAATATATCGGGTCGGTGGATATATTGAGGGTCGGTCGGGCAACCGGAAACAAACATATTTTTTATTTTGGCCCAAGTAATTAGTTAAACTGCATATATTACCTCTATTGCTTTCTCTGGCCCTGACTGCTTTTTCTCCATATCTGCATACTTCTTCCAGTAGCCATAACAGTAAGGGTAATGTTCAAAGAAGGCATCATAAGCTTTCCTTGCTTGATCAAGTTTTTTCTGCAATAAACATTTTAAAATATGTAAGAAATTCATAAGAACACACTTGTGATACTTTCATCATTTTCTGGTAGCAGGGGACAGTTTCGCACTATAGGCCCGGTCAACTTTTTCAAAAAATGGAATTACCCCGTATTTGAAGTGATATTACATGTGTAAAAATGTATACAATAATTTTAGGATGCATGTCAAATGTAGCTGAGTGCTTAGTAAAAATGTTGATATACAACATGTAGGTGTCACCATGATTCCTAGCATATAGATGGGTGCAAATACGAAACTAACACACGTGGTCAGTTGCTGAAGAAATTCCGGTGAAAACATGCAGGGTCTAGCAAAAGGTCTGTAGCTGTGAGGGAAGGTGGATGGCCCCATATGAGAGGTAGATTTTTGAGAAGGGCAGATAGGGTTCTTGATTGTGCAGTGTCTAAATCCCGATGTTTGGTACTGTGATGGTGTGGGGGTGGTGCGGATTAGCCCAAATGAGAGAAAATCAAAGCAAAAAAGGGGAACCTGTTCAGAGTATGTTTTGTGCACCAGCACCAGTATTTATAGATTACATGTAATTTAGGGTCATAATTTATTAACTACACTAATATGAAATACAAGTATGGACATAAAAGGGAAATATGATTTTTCATTAGTCTGTCATCATCTGACTTTGGTGTATACCCCCTATCCACATGTTTCAAAACCAAAGAAACTGTCCCCTGTCACCTCTATTCACTTGGCACTATCTCACCTCCTGCTCCACATATTGAAGGAGGTAAGTCCAGCCTGTGAAGTCCCCTGGGTTGTCCCGGACGGCCTTCCAGTACTTGTCCAACTCAGTATTCACTACTTCTTCCTCCACCACATTCGCCTGTACCTCACCTAAATCATTTCATGTTTATAGTTAAAGCATCATAAAAGTTCCTTGTTAGCGAGAACAAGGTCTGCTGGTAACGCAATCAACAGTCTCCTCCTTGAAATCAATTACTACAACTATGCATATTTTACATGGTGGTTCATATATGGTTAGATATCAAACCCATATTATGCAGATATTCTTGAGATCTATCAACTTAATCTCACTGCTGAAACGTCTTTATATTGTCAATATTATTCGTCAATATCGTCATATTACATGACTATACCGAAAGTTAATGTTTGAACATCTGTATTTTTAATTGTACGATGTAAATATCATCCAAATAACATGCATTTTTTCTACAGGTCTTTAGATTACGTAGTTTTCATGAAATGCAAGTTCTAAAATAGTTCATTACCTTGATGTTCTTCGATTTCTTTCTTCTCTTCGTCTCCCAATATCAGCGACATTTTTGTAAACACCGGAAGTGGTGTAGTGGAACTCTTCAATGTTTATGACACGATAGGTGTTCGTCGTGATGATGTTGTGATATTGCTTGACTTGTAATTCTAACGATGGGAATGGGCAATGTACTCCTCCTATCGCAAGTAATTGCCTTTTTAGTGTCGTTCTTGGGGTCATTCTTCATTTTTATTCCAATGGCAATGAATTTGCAGGAATTTGATGGACACTGTCTACTTGGAGCAAAAGGGTTTTGGAACTACAGTTCAGCTACGAAAACTGTGATCTTGATGGACATAGAATGGGGTCTGCACAGTGACTGTGGATTCTCAGTATTTGTTGGAGTAATTATCATGATAGCATCCGTATTTTACATCATTTGGCAATCTGTGTATTTGTTTAAAAACACAGACAGGTGCGTTGATCAAATTGGTGGATCTAACTTTTATTTGATATATTTCCATCATTCCATGGTTGCAATTTTGTACATATTATTTCTATTTAGAGTAGAGGCAATATAACAACAAATGCAATACAAGAAAACAGTCCAGATATAAATGAGACAAACATCATAAACTGACATAATATTTTTCTCTCTCATTTTTCCTAAAATATTTATTTTTAGACTTGGTCTTGTGATGACTTGATGATGTTTGGCATTGACATTTACGATGACAATAAATTGTACACACGTTAAACAACAGGAATGCCATGTAAAGCAATTGTTTTAGCGGCTATTTATAAACATTCTAATTCATGATAATCATGTATATAAATGAAATACATTGAAAGTAAATTTAGGCAAACATTTCATTGTATATTTTAATATTTTGTTTACTTGCAGCCTGTGTAATTGTTTCTCAGTCAATATAATAAGGACACTTGATTCAGAAACATGGAAATATAGACAATGTGTCGTAATTAATGTTTTGCATAATTACACATAACACATATCTTAATTAAATACCTTTCCAACTGTAAAGTTTGGTTGTTTGGAGTTATAAAACATTCTTTAGAGAATATCATATGGATATGTCACCAGCTTCAGATGAAGTATGCTGTACTGGGCTGATAAGTATTGATAATATAGAAGATTCCGGTCACGTGATGGCAGTAGGCTGACGTACTTTTGAGCGCTCCGCTAAAAATTCGATTTTGTTTCTCAAAAACTTTATAAAAGCTTCAAAAGACGCCTAATCAAATAAAAGACCGATTTGTGCATGTTTCTGTGGAATTTCTGTGGTATTCTTTGCGGTTTTGACTTCGTATTCCTTGAAGTTTAAAAATCATCGTGAGCAGAGATCTACTCACTGGAATATCGGAGAACATGGACGGGAAAGAGAAAACAGAGAAAAAGAATGAGAAACAAGTAGATCGCAGCGGAAAATCTCTGGAGAAAAGGTTGGTACAGAGTCAACTGAAGATAGATTCGGTACCATCATCTATAAGAACTTTAAGAAGTACGAATGTCTCTGACAAAAGGCTACAACAACGGACTAGTAGTTCCGAAGCAGAACCCACGACACCCATGTCTCCAGGTGCCGACATATCGGGTGAGTTAAAAAGAATTCATGAAAGCCTAACAGAGATCAGGGAATCTATGGTAAAGAAAGACGATATCAAAAGCATAGTTGCAGTGATTATGTCAGAAATGAAGGGAGAAATAAAAAATGAAATCATCTCGGATGTTAAAGAGACACTAACAAAAGAAGTCATTGAAAGCGTGAAAGCTCAGGTGAAAGACGAATTTGAAAGCAGAGTCGACCAAAAAGTAAAAACGTTTGTGTCGAAAACTAAAGAAATTGAAGATGGGGTGAATATGGACTTAATAAACATAAGAGAGAAGTTTCAAGAACACCTTAAAGAATTGAGATCATTACAGAGCACGATGAAAAGATATCGATCCCTGACGGAATCAGCGTTGACCCTCGCTAATCACAACCAGCAGTACTCTCAGAAAAACAATATAAAATTTCTAGGATGGAAGGAGAAACCACAAGAAAACCTTCGAGAAGAACTGTGTGTCATAATGAAGGAAGCAGCGAAAGTGACCATCGACCCCGCTGATATTTTAGCCATTCACAGAATTCCAGGGGCGAAAGGAAAAATCAGACCAGTAATTGCAAAATTCAAAAACTCAGAATCTAAAATTACAGTTATTCGAAACAGGTCTAAGGAAGAAGTCAAAAGACGATTCAAGATGTTCGATCATATAACACAGATGAACTCTCAATTACTAAGAGATCTCAACAACGACGAGAAAATCCAGAGTGCCTGGTACTACAACGGAAAAATTTTCGGGTTGGACCAGAAAGGTGTTCGACACAAGTTCGATATTATGGACACAGCCTGTTACCCTGTAGAAAGCTAAACAAACTTTAAATTTACATGCGGGAGCAACAAATTTGGATCGGGTTTGAAATACCATTATCTGATGAGCGACAGGACTGGGATCGGGATCATCGAACCGATACAAATTGTTTACATGTGTTTGTGTTATTATGTGAGTGTTAGTGTGTGTGAATGGGTAAACGATGGACGGGTAAGTTACTTGCTGAAAATGTCTAGATGTTTAGTTGTTTTACTTATTTTTCTGCGATGTCGTTGTCTGAAAATATTTTAATAGCCACAGTGAACTGTCAGGGGCTGGCAACTCCATCTAAACGTAAAGATGTTATTAATTACTTGAAACAAAAGCGTTTTTCTATTATATGTCTACAAGATACTCATTTTATTTCTGAATGTGAACCATATATTGAATCACAGTGGGGATACAAATGTATTTTTAATTCTTATATGTCAAACTCAAGGGGTGTGTGCATCTTGTTCAATAATAATTTTGAGTTTAAAATTCATGGTGTAAAAAGGGATTGTGAAGGTAATTTACTTGCACTTGATATGACAATTGAAGAAAACAAAGTAACTCTTATTAATATATACGGGCCTAATACTGATAACCCTCAATTTTACGAAAATGTACGAAATATTTTCTTGGAATATGACAATGAATATTTTATTCTATGTGGTGACTTTAACCTCACATTAAACCCTTCACTGGATACTTATAACTATTGTGGAATCAATAATCCCAAAGCACGTGCTAAAGTTCTAGAAATCATGGACGATTTACAACTTTTAGATTACTACAGAGTGCTAAATCCAGATAAAAAAGCTTATACATGGCGGAAAAAAAATCCCTTAAAACAAAGTCGCCTTGACTACTTTCTTGTATCTGATAGTTTGTCAAATTTGGTTGAAAACTGTACCATAAAGCCAGGATATAGATCTGATCATTCTGTTGTTATTCTTGAATTAAAATTTAATCCCTTTACAAGAGGGCGTGGCCTTTGGAAATTTAATAACAATTTATTAACAGACAAAAAATATGTTATGAAGGTCAAAGAAACTATTCAATCTGTTACTAGCCAATATTTGGATAACATAGATAATATAAATTTTCAGTGCAAAAACGATATTGATGAAAGTTTATTTCTGGAGGTTTTAATGATGGAAATTAGGGGAATTACTATATCATACTCAGCATTTAAGAAAAGAGAAAAAGACATCAAAGAAAAGAAACTTTTAGACGAAATTGAAATTTTAGAGTCTGACTCTCCTATTGATTTTGATATTCTAGATGAGAAGAGAGCAGCTCTTGAAAACATTAGAAAAGAAAAGCTACAAGGTCACATGATAAGGTCTCGTGCACGTTGGATAGAGGAAGGGGAAAAACCTTCAAAATACTTTTGTAATTTAGAATCCCGAAATTATTTAAATAAAACTATCAAAAAAATTCAGTTGGATACTGGTACAATTTACAATCAGTCAGATATATTAGAAGGTGTCAAGAAATATTATGAAGCCTTATATACTAATAATGATTTTAACTTAATTAATGTCGACCTGGAAAGCATCATCTCAGATTACAATTCTCCCAAGTTAGATACACATGCAACCAAAAAACTGGAGGATGATATTGAAGAAGCAGAGGTTCTTAAAGTATTAAAAAATATGAAAAACAACAAATCCCCGGGTAGCGATGGTTATACAACTGAATTCTTTAAATTTTTTTGGAATGACATTAAATATTATGTTGTTAGAGCTATTAATTGTATATATCATAAGAGGGAACTTCCTATTTCGCAAAGACTAGGAATCATTTCATGCTTACCTAAAGGGGACAAACCAAGACAGTTTTTAAAAAACTGGCGACCAATTACACTTTTAAATGTATTATACAAAATTATATCTGGTTGTCTCAGCTTTAGAATTAAACAAGTTTTGGATTATATAATATCCGATACACAGTCTGGTTTTTTAAAAGGTAGATATATAGGGGAGAATACTCGATTTATATATGATATTATGTCATACACTGAAAGAAATAATATCCCAGGCCTTCTAGTTCTCATTGATTTCGAAAAGGCCTTCGACTCAATGTCATGGTCATTCATATATAAAGTTTTAAAGTATTTTGGTTTTGGGGAAAACTTTATTCAATGGATAAAAATCTTAAACACAAATTTCAGAGCCTCAGTTTTACAGAGTGGCTTCTTATCTGAACAGTTTGATATACAAAGGGGATGTAGGCAGGGTGATCCCATTGCACCTTATTTATTCATTCTATGTGCAGAAATTCTTGCAATATTAATTAAACAAAACAAAAGTATAAAAGGCATATGTATAGAAAACACAGAACACAAAATATCGCAATATGCAGATGATTCTTCACTAGCCCTTGACGGATCACCTGAATCGCTTTTTGCAGCTCTAGATACGATAGAATTTTTTTCCAGTTTTTCTGGTCTAAGGATTAATTCTTCTAAAACAAAAATTGTTTGGATTGGTTCAAAGAAATTTTCAGATCAAGTTTTTCACCATACAAGATGGAAATTAGATTGGGGATCAACAACTTTTAATTTATTGGGTATTAATTTTTCAGTTGACCTTACAGAAATTGAAGATATAAATTTCGGAATTCAAATACCAAAAATCGTTGCTCTTACTGAACAGTGGAAAAGAAGGATTCTTACTCCCATTGGGCGGGCTACTGTCATTAAAACCTTGCTTATTCCAAAATTGAATCATTTGTTTATATCACTTCCTACTCCAAAGAAAGAAACAATCTCTTATTTATACAAAATTATTTTTGAATTCCTATGGAAATCTAGTGTAGATAAAGTTAAGAGGTCTGTGATAACACAAGACTATCTATCGGGTGGTATCAAGATGGTTGATATAAGCAATTTTATTACATCATTGAAATGCTCTTGGATTAAAAGGCTTACTAGGTCCAACTGTCAGAAACCATGGATGAATATTTTTTTTGCCATGTATGGAAATGATATTTTAAAGAAATTATATGACTTTGGAGATAGTTTTATTGTGGAACAATTATGTGTTAAAAGCAATGTTTTTTGGAAGGATGTTTTTAATGCTTGGTTTTTTTATTTGAAGACTAGTCAAAATCTTCCAAATATTAAAAATAATTTTCATAATATTCCAGTGTGGTACAATTCTAATATTAGAATTGCGGGAAAACCTGTGTTTTATGAGAAATGGTATGAAAAGGGGATTAAAGCTGTTCAAGATTTTTTTGATACTGATTGTAACTTCCATACCATAGAAAAATTTCAGTGTTTATACAATCTTCAAGAAGTATGTGTAATGAAATACAATAGCATTATTACTGCAATTTCAAAATATTTAAAACGTCTGTCAATTGATAGACACTCAACCAAACAAAATGTTAATCCATGTATGCCTATATTTTTTGAACCAGTTTTATTACATGAAAGATGTTCTAATATTATTTACAATATTTTAAATGCAAAAGAAGATATCCCAACTTCTATGGGCAAGTGGAAAACTGAACTATCTTCATATGGAGTAGATGATATTTCAGTGCAAGATCTGTTTAAAATTTGTTTCAAAACATCTAGTGATTCTTCTGTTCAGTGGCTACAGTTTAGAATTTTACATAGAATTCTTCCTGTTGGTTATTATTTGAAAAACATTAGTGTTAAAACAGATGATCTCTGTAGATTTTGTACAAGTAATATTGAAACAATAACACATATTTTTACTTCGTGTAATAAGACCCAAACATTGTGGAGTGAGTTAAGTCTTCATATATATAGAAAAATTTCAGAAAGAATTGGTTTTAATGTGTCAAATATAATATTTGGTGAAATTCCACTGTCTTTAAATAATAAAGCCATAAACTTTATAATTTTATATGCTAAACAATACATATTTATCTGTTTAATGCAGAATAAAGAACCAAATCTTGTTAGATTACTATGTCACTTAAAGTTTAAATATCATGTAGAGAAATATGCTGCAATTCAAGCATTTAAAATACATAACTTTGATAAAATATGGATGGAGTGGGAAAATATTTTTGCAATTGATTAATTATTACTACATGTACTTGTCATTATTTTTAGTACATGTATTATTGTTATTATTATTACTTTCACTATTGTACAGCAAGTAACCTAAACCACAGGGAGATGTATGCATGTATGAAAGGTATGTTTGTGTAAGTGTTTGATGTATTGTATGAAACCAAAAAAATAAATAAATTATAAAAAAAAAAAAAAAGTATTGATAATATATCTATCATGATACATGCAGTCAATACCTTCTGTTCAATGTCGGGCTAAAAATGACCAACATTCCTATATGCATATTGACCCCCACCCCCATCCCAAAAACTACCTTCTCTTTTTGATTCACAATACTAATTTCTATTCAGTCAGATAATGTTGTAATGCTACATAATCAAATGTATTTGATATTGTCCCCTAATTTTCTAGAAAATCTTGATAAAACTCTTCAGTCTGACAGAATGGGTTACCTTCTTACTTCCCAAAAAGGTGAGAAAATCTGTTAAGTATGATGTGACCTTGGTGTTTAGGGTCTCATCAGAAAGACATACAAATTTCACTTGAAATGCTGATCAGTAACATTCCTTTACCTGTTTTTAGTTTGTTTTTGTTTTTGTTTTTTACATTTGAAGTCTTTCTGAGGATTATAAAAGCAGGGCTAGGGCTACAACCTGCCACCTCTCAATTCTGAAACACATGTAATGGTAGAGGAATATTTTTACAGTAAAATTTGTTTTAAAAATATGAGCTGGTTAACTTAGGATGAGTCTTCGATCAATCTAATTAAAATTAGATCCTTTGATCCGCTCATCTACTATCGCTACACACTTGTGTAGCGATAGTAGATGAGCGGATCAAAGGATCTAATTTTAATTAGATTGAGTCTTCGATTAGAGTGAAATAATTTTGATTGCAAAAGATGTTAGCCTGTCAGTGTAGATTTAATGGATATTAATTGTATTATTTGTTAAATATAGGTATATGATATATTTCTTACATTATTTCATTCCCAAGTTTGGATGTATATACATTGTATGTGTATCAAATAATGAAGCAAATTTTGGTACCAAGTTGCGGAATGACTGTGTGACCTTGTATTTTTAGTTCGTGGTTGGATGCTTTTGTGACCTGTATGATCAGTATCATTGGTTGCCTGCTGTTATTCATCTGTTCCCTGGTTCTCAGTGTGGGCTTTAATAGATGGTGCCACACCTTGACGAAAGAAGGATCACCATACAACAAGTAAGAATGGTGTCTGAATTTTTTTTTAATGTTACTCATAGACATTTGTTAGCTCACTAGACGAAAAATCTCAAGTTTTTCTGGTCAAAATTTGTCCATCCTCTGTCTGTCTATTGCCTGTAAACTCGCATTTTCAGCTTTATTTGAAGAACTATATGGCAAATATTAGCCAAACTTGGCTCCTTCTAAAGGGAGTGATTAAAGACCCGATTTTGTTTACTGTATATGGTTCCCTCAGAATTAGGTGCAGACTATTCAGTACAGGTGTTATTTATATACTTTGAGTGCTGTGAATTATTTTGTAAATTGTTGAAAACATTTACTCAGGTGAGCATTGTGGCCCATGGTCAGTTATATCATACCTTATTATATACCTATCAATGTATCGTTCTTTGATACTGTGGATTTCACAGCGTGTGATCCGGTTTTCCGGATCACCACACTGTGGTTTTCTGATTCCGTATCAGTATCCTCTGAAACTGATGCCGTCACAATGACGTCACAATGCATCAACGCAACGTTCTTTGTGGAAAATATTGACCGTGTCACAAAACAAAACTACGTACACAAAACATAATTTCATGGTATGTCTGTGTTTTTGCAATCTAATTAAAATTAGATGTTGGATCCACTCGCATACTCGCTACACAAACATCTAAAAACATCCCATAGAGGGTCACGTCAGAGGTCAAATTCGGTATCACTTTAGACTTATCGGCTTCAACAAACATTCAATGATTTTGCCAGCGGTGATTTCATTGGTCAATCGAATTTTACCTCTGACGTGACCCTCTACGGAATGTTGTTAGATGTTTGTGTAGCGAGTATGCAAGCGGATCTAACATCTAATTTCAATTAGATTGGTGTTTTTAATAATTTGGATTACATTTATCATCTTATAAATGTGGATTTAAAATGCAGAAGGGGGTATATAATAAATTTATCATTACTACAGTAACTTGATCCGAAGAGTCGGATCACGTCGAGTTGACAGGCGCGGATCATCAGATCAAACTCGACGCTTCGCGTCTCGTGTGATCTGATGATCCGCGCCTGTCAACTCGACGTGATCCGACTCTTCGGATCAAGTTACTGTAGTAATAATATATATTTATCACACCTAGATTGTTGTTGTGTTATTGAGAAGAACAATCATCCTTTTAATACCACATGCACCAAAATTCCTGAAAACAGCTTTTCTTTCCATCGAACCTGATTAAATTTTTCAGATAGAAGAAAGTATTGTTTTTCTCTCTCTTGCAGATGTGAAGACACAGAGATGAATGAAGTTGTTATAGACTCTAACATCTCCACTAGAAATATGTTCTCAGAACTAAACATGGCTCAGGCAAGTACAATGTTTGATTCATGGCATTATACTATTTACAGTTACATGCTACATGTATACCAATGAAGTAGGCGCATTGTGCCAACATGGTAAATTTCTGGTGATAAAAGTTATCCGACTAAAATTGTGCCATGTTTCTGTAGTGGTTTGGCGCGGTTTATGACATGGACTGTGGATAGCTCAGTACAGTGTAGTTAAGAGCACCTGACTAGTTATGCAGGGGAGTCCTAGGTTTGATTCTCAGTCCAGCCACAAATTTTCTGCTTTCATCTTATTTTATACATGTAATAAAAATATATTATCTCTCATAAAAACTAATATACAGTACAGCTTCCGAAACATTGCTCATTACTCCAGAAATATATAGATACTGAGCATACCATTATTGCAAATTATATTTTCATTTTACTAAGCCCAAAATGATACAACTATTATTTGATACTTGTTATATGACACATCTATCCTTTGGATGGCAGAAAGTGCTATCAAATTACAATACATGTATAATAAAAAATATACAACTTTTTCAATAAAAATCATGCACTTTCAAACCCTGATCTTCCATAGTTAAAGAAATTCTTCACTGTAAACCAACTTTTATTCATGACGACTTTATTTCAAGAGTTTTTAGTGATGAACTGGTTTGCGGACACTAATTTTAGCGACTGAGATTATCTTTATCATACAACAAACAGTAAAAGGCTGCTTCGCGGTGAGAAATATTCATGATGATGAGGTTCTCGTGAATCTCACAAAAATTTCTCGCACGCTAATAAAAATTGGTCTACAGTATATCTTTTAAAGTACCAAGTTTCTACTTCATATTTATATTTAAAATTAATGGTAGCCGCAAATTGGAATTTGTTTAAACTGAAAAATCAACAGGGCCATTTTATGCATAGAGTGAATCTATTTCTTTATGGTTGGCAGTTTGATCCATCATCAACTCTAAGGAAAGATGCATCAAGTAGTTTTGTGCGTAATTAGCTAGATAATTTTGTTCAATGTTTGATGTCTTTGTAGTTTGGTTCCTGGTTGTGCTGGATTTGTTGGCTGGTTCTGTCTGTATTGTCTGTCATCAAGGTTTACCAGTATCACAAGAAAGATACCTTCCTGTCCAGCATGAATCGTGAACGCCAGCGCCTGTTACAGAGTGTGGGGCACCGAGAGCCCATGGTGCTCTAGTCATAGGGACCTTATATGACCAGGGATCAAACTTACTGAAAGTGCTATTTCTCTACAGAGGAGTCCAGTTCAAGATTTAGTAAATGATGTGTACTCTTTTATTGTATTTAAATAGTAACTCTCCAAGTCTGTTCCTTATATGGCTTCAAAATTGATGCACAATGTCTTTCTAAGAATGTTACATTATATTTTGTATTTACCACCACCAAAGAGATTATGTTTTCAGTGAGTGTGTATTTATGCATTGCGTGTGCTTAGCTGTGGGCAAGATTGTGTAAAAACTACAGCTTTGAATTCTTTGACAAAAGATAGGTAGTTTGATGACTAAGAAGGAGAACAATTGCAGATGGAGATTGGGGACTTTTGGTGGAGGTTTACAGTCTCAGATCACTTGTTATATTTAAAATATTACAGACAGCTACTGATTCTTAGCATCTGCTTTTGATTTTCTGAAAAATGTTTCATTTTTATGTAATGTATGTGACAATGAAGTACAAGAATTATCACAGGAGCATGTTCTGTATAAGATCAGTTTTTAAATCAAGGCAGGCTACTGACAAATAAGTTGATGTTATAAGAGTCTTGTTTAAAGTAAGCATTTGGCAAATTCTGTGGTCATTATAATAATCTAATTTGCAAATATGTCATTTGGTTGAATGCTGTGGGACGTGTTTCATGCCAATGGTTATGGCATTCTTTACATACTAGTTTTAAGCGGATTACTCCATTTACATGATCAAACAGTGGGGCTCATGGCAGGTGTGACTGGTCAACAGGGTATGCTTACTCCTGATCTCACCTCTTAAGTCATTGTTTGCCCTGCTCTCAATTTCGAATTTTTTATAGGAGATTGATCACTGTTATCTGTACTTTTTTCATGATAAGGTAACAAAAGTCAGAATATCTTATCTGAACTCAATTGCTAAATCTTGATATGAATCCATATGGTATTTAAGCCTGTCTAATTTACTGTATTTTTTGTAGTATGTTGGTGGCACTCTGTTTAGTCCGTGATCACCACATTTTGTGTACATATTGACTGTTATGAGGTCTGAGTATGTGAATGTAAAGACACTGTGCTTAGTAGTCATATTATTTTCATGGAATCTCGAGATGATGTTTTTTTTCTTTCTTCAATACAATTTACAATTATGAAGATCTGATGTGTAAAACAAGTGTGATGATCACACACACATTACAAAACCTATAGGCAGGATATATGCACATTAAAAAGCTGGCACACTTATCACAGTAGCTGCAATAATGTAGCCCTATCCAATTTTTTTTTATTCTGACGTTCCCCCCCCCCCCCCCCCAAAAATCAGAGTGGGCTACATTATTGCAGCTGTTATCACAGCTGAAATTGCATGAAAACATAATTTCAGTATTTTGAAATATATTTTTTAATCCTTTAGTAAGAACTTTTGTGTATTATTATCAGTGTCATTGACGTCTCTGGTATTACTTTCTAAAACAAGTATTCGTGTATAGATTTCATAATATTTATTTCTAAAAATAATCATGATTTATATTCTTGAAGACTGGTACATCATGTCCTGGGATACAGGATGAAGAAGATAAACTAATTCTTGATGACAGTCATGTCTACTGTCATGCAGTATGGGCAATATATCTGTACTCCTATTTTTTTTTGTGCATGTTCAGTTAATTTTATATATGATATTATCATCTTCCGGGCTCCAAATGACAATGTACATTACAAATTTGTGCATATAATGTAGCCTTCGTTTCTCTTATCATAAATTGCTTAATGCTTGGAATTTGTTGAGTTAGATTTCTACAAAGTTTAAATGATGGGTAACTAGTAAGAAGCCATGCTTGCAAAGATGGTGGAGATGAAGGCTGTATTATAAAGAATACTCAAAGTAAACACACCTTATATCTACCAGGGATTTATCTAGGTTGTTTTTACTACCGGTAAAAGGTATACCTTTCCCCTTTGGTAACAAATGGATATTTCCCCTTCCACAGATAATAAAATCCCCTTCATTTGTAGGAACTTCACAAAATTGTATAAGAATTTTTTTTAAAAATCATTCTTTTAATATTCTAAGTCATTTTAAACTTACAATATAGATAAAATAAGTAATCAATCATATTATATGGCTGTTATAATCCTGTGGATATTATATTCCATGGATATCCCCATCCCCTGGAAGCTCATGACTACATTCTCAAAAATTCTCCTTAAATATAAAATGGGTAGTAACATCTAAATGCTGGATAAATCCCCGACTACCTATAAGACTGCTGAACATTAAGTGGTAAAAAGAAATATACATTTAACTCGGCGCTGAAAAATGTTCCAGTCTGTGCGGTGATAGATCTTTTCAATCTGCGCTGAGTTAGTATATGCAGTTGTATTGTGACATGAAATGTTTTGACTGTAACACAAAACTGTATATTTCATTTCTTGCCACTTAATGTTCGGCAGTTTTGACTACTGAAAACGTTATCTTCATCTTGTAACATATCAGAAGAAATGATTGTGGAATTGCTTACACTTGATGAGTGTGAATTTATGACAGATAAACAGTAGGTACTTCTGCTGTATTCGTTAGGTTATGTATCCAAAATCTTTTATTTACTGTAGATTTCTTATATTTCATGAATGTTTACTGCAGTATCTCTCTGTGTGGCAGAATGTTATTCTCTTCAACAACACATGAAATTCAGCAAGTAGTGTTGTAAAATTGAGAAAATACATGAGCAATGATTGTCACACAGTTAGTAAGTCAGTATGCATAACATTTATGAATTTCTCACTCCTTATCTATAAAGAATCTACAGCAGCCATTACTATACAAAAATATACATACAGTATCTTAATGTAATCAATGTCAAATATCTATAGCCATCAATAAAATTTTATTGAAGTACAATGAATTTCTGTGTACAGGAGTTATTTTTGCTTTATTACAACGACGAGCTAGACAACTAACTAATTCATAGCAATCAGCAAATGTAGCCATTGTGGAGTAGTCATTTTATCACTTCACCTACAAATCTATGAATAACAAGAAATGTTTGTAAAACAGATATGCTCCCCATGGTGCAAAATTGAAAAGGGTTATACACATACATCATTTAATTGATAGTAGTGCCAAACCAATTCAAGATATTGAGCAGACATTATCTTCCTATGTCCAGAGTGTATCTTGCAACCATGTTACCTAGAAATCAATAGGGGTCAAGCAAATGGTTCTCTACACATTGAGTGGTCAGTATATTCCTATGTCCAGTTTAACCATAAAATCAATAAAGGTAATCTACTCCTTAGGTGTACCAAGTGTCATGTCTGTTCTATTATCCAGAGTGGATTGACCCTTGATCTTTAACCTGAAAATCAATAGGGGTCCTCTTCTACTCATAACTAACTAACATATGAAATATCAGTAAGATCAAGTGAGTGGTTCTCAAGATATTGAGTGGACAACATGTGGTCTACCTACTGAATGACAGGTGCAAAGCAATATGCCCCTCTTCTTTGAAGGGGGGGGGGGGGGCATAATAAAAATAATTTTGAGACATTCTTGATGACAATTAAATCTACACCCTCCCCCCCTGAGTTTTGGGATCACCTTATCTATTGTCCCATACCAACAAGACTGCTCAGCTGGGTAATGCTATGCATTGATTAAATTTCATTCCTGTTATTTAAGAAATAAATTTCATTTTTGAAAATATATGAGGGTATGAACTGCAAGGCTTCACACCGGCATACTTCATGAAGGGTGTTAGCACTTCATGTATAAAATATGCGGGCGTGAAAAGAAGAATGAAATTTATTTTTCATATTTACATATCACTTCATTTCTGTATAAATTCCCAGCTGTTGAAAGAGACATACTATTTTCATCAAGATTCATATGCACATTGTTCACAAATGCATCGCATTCATGAGGAAATATCAAAGGCAGTAAAAACCAAGGCCACGTGTCACAGCAGGTGTGGCACAATAAAGCCCCCCCCCCCCCCCCCGTTCAAACACTGTAAGTGCCAAGCATAGGCCTAAATTTTGCAGCCCTTTACCATCAATGGTGACATCTTCATATGGGTGAAAAATTGTTGAGAGGGACATTAAACAATATACAATCAATAAATCAAAGGCAAAAACACCAAAAACATAAATATTTATTTATACAAATATATTTATACAAGCATATCAATCGGAATTTGATTGGGGCCTTTACAGAGAGTATATGTTGGCTTTAGCTTCTTATTGGCCATGATAACTAATACACTAGGCATATTCCTCCTAACATCCCTGAGACATTAAGAGTCACTAAATATATAGTGCCTTTCATAATATTTCAGACTTTTAATGGCCATATGACTTTCTATCCCCCTGGGATGGTTTAATTAAGTACTAGATGTGAATACTTGATCATGATATTGTTCAAGCAGTGCAACAAATAAGCATATGCTGTTTCACGAGAAGTAACATATATTATCAGGTGCACAAATGGTTAATGTTTCTCTCTGTCACATACAATCAATGTTGTGTATCATAATAACCAATGTAAACAGGACATCAGAAATTTCTCATGAAGCACCCTTAGTAGAAAGATATCACTGATATTTCTGGACACTAACAACTGCCTGCAGTCCCTTAAAGCAGTAACACAATCAACAGCAACCCTGTCATATGACTGTGATGGCAGGAACATTCTGAGAAGGTTCTTCAAGTCTTTTCTGAGTCTGCCTGCTTCTGAGACTGGTCTGATGAACTCTGTTTTGTGGACAAACTATCCTGGACTATATTTTCTGGTGCTTGTGAATTTTCAGTCATGTGGTCAAGTGCCTCTAGATCCACCCCTAAAACTGTCAGATCAGGGTTATCTTCCTGAAGAAGTAAGCTCACCAACGACTTGTTCCCAGCATTAGGTAAATCATTGATGCGTAAATATTTCAGATTTCTGAAATAAACCGTTAAGAAATAGGAATAATAAATTGATAAATGTAATTTGTATGTTTCATATGCTTCAGGGTACATTTAGCTCTGGTGATTGTGTTCTTTCAATAAAAATAAGTTGTAAAGTAGACACTTTAAGTGATCTTTAATTAAGGATAATACAGTGCTCCCTCGATATATTGCCCCCCCCCCCCCCCCCCATTATAATGCCATCCCCTCTTATTGCCTGAAAATCCTAAAGAACAGATTTCCTCCCATGTTAACACCCCCATTATAATGCCAATCCCGCTTAGTGCCATATGCAACTGATTTTCACAAACAAATGGTCAAATTCTATATGGTTTATCCTTGATTTTAATGCCAATTACCTAACACCCATCAGTAATCACACCTGTACTTTGATAGCAATGCAGTGAAGTGTGACAGTTTGGACAAGGTATTCAGGAGGCAGGATTAATTACTAATAATAGCTGAATTGAACTCAAGATAATTTAAATGTTTATAAAGAATGGAGTCCAAATAATTTTATGGTATTGAATTTCTGTTGATTGCTCAGTGAATTGTCTGTAATGGTGAATTCGTTAAAATGCCACCCCCGCTTTATTGCCTAAATTCGTCTCAATCAAAAGTTGGCAATATATCGAGGGAGCACTGTATTTCATACTTTAACATATGTTTCTGTTTTATACATAGGCATAGGGGCTAAGCCAGTTTAGATGCAAAACTCATTGCAACCATACATGTAAATATTTATGGTTACAATGAGTTTCGGGTCAAAACGGGCTTAGCCTCTGTGTACATAGGCATGGGAGACAGGACTAAAGCATTTGACTCTTAACTAAAGTAAGGAAACTTGCTCATAAATATTATCATTTCTGGTATTAAGGTTTATACTTGATTTTTCGATTGCCCCTTTGAAAGAGAGCTGTTGAATAGATCAGAGATCTGAGAGGTACTACATGTACATAGTATTCTAATAAGGAAGTTACACTCTGTAGAGTGGATCAGAGATCAAGAGATCTGAGAAGTACTGCATGTACATAGTATTCTAGTAAGAAGTTACACTCTGTAGAGTGGATCAGAGATCTGAGAGGTACTACATGTACATAGTATTCTAATAAGGAAGTTACATTCTCAAGTTGAGAAGTTGTACACTTTTACTTCCATTCAAAACTAAGAAAGGTATTTTGACAATTTCCTTGTTTTTTTCCTTGATTTTTTCTAATTGACAAGCATTAATCAACGTTAGATCTTTTGTATTTTTACATTGTACTAGAAACTATACTTAAAGTGTTGTTCACAAAGGACGTACATAATAGATTTCTGGGCCATCCTCCCATCAAATTCATAAACAAACTTGAGCGGCTAGTAAACTTGTATATCTAAATGTTTGAATTTTAAAAAATTCAGCATAGCACTTTGAACAAAAAGCTGTGCTCTCAGGGCCCAGTTGCACAAAAGTTAGTTAAATTTAATAGACAGTTAACTTCCAGTTAATGCTCTATATTAATTTAAGAGTTAAATTGTCTGTTCAACTAAACTTTGTGCAACTGGGTACAGGTATTTGATTCAACAAATAATGAAAGGCCAAGAATGCAAACTTTAAAGATCCTTACTTTAATTTCTGTAATGCCCCTAGGCCATTGTCTGTCACCAGTGAACAACCGCTAATATCTAAGAATTCGAGTGTGTCACTGAGCACATACAATCTGGAGAGACAGAAGTCATCAATATTCTTGCAGTCCTTTAAAATCAGCATTTTTAACGAGGTTCCTTCTGAAAATAGATATTTAAAGGTACCATTGAATTATCATGACTAAATAAGCAAAGCGTAGATTCACAGCATAAACAGTGAATTTTCATATGTTAATGAACTCTTATTTTCACTGCACATTGAAGAGATCCAATGTGAACTTTCTTATAATCTTATCAAGAGATACTTAATGATTTATGAACTGTTAGAATAGGCTTTTTATACTTGTCACATTGAAGGGTGCAGTGCATGTATGATGGAGTGAATTATTATAAAACAAAGATGAAATATGTTTTATGTGTTTGCTATCACTATGCACTTAATTCATTTCTTGATGCCGAGGAGGAATAAAACCTTCCACTTTTTTTTATCCATATAGCCCATGCCAATGACATGAATAAAAAAAACATAAAGGCTGTCTGTTTTACGGTTAAATCTTAAATGGAAATACCATACACAATACAAGATATAACAATTGTACAAACAGACAGATGGACCTAGAATTGTCTCCAAATCAATATCCCCCACTTTCATCATTTGAGATATCAGTTTGCCATTGTCACAAAGAATATCCAGGATTCATGTAAGTACTGGACATCCACCTTACCAAGACATTCTAGTCCTTCATATAAAACTTTGGTTCCTGTGAAATCTGCTACTTGTAAGTAAAGGTTATCCACTTTGTAGTTCGGTAATGGCATACGATCTCCTTTTGCTTCAATCCATTTGTCAAAACCAGCAAATTGTACCCGTCCCTGTAGTCTTACAACTGTATGAGCTGCTGTCAAGTCAGCACCAAGCCTCCCCAACTTTTCTGTATCCAAGCTGAATAAAGTACATACATACTTGATAATGAAGCTTTCTTAGTTACTTAAACTTTTGTGTATATTGTACACTACACCGAATTTTATATTGTTAACAACTTAAATAAGTTGTCTTGGGTCACATAAACTATAGTAATTTTGAAAACATTCTCCCCTGTAGCTGAGAAAACACCATAATATCATATCTTTTTTATTTCACAAATGAGTTTTGATAAAGACATTTCTTTCATTTTGTCATCAAAAAACTTTTTATGCAACTGGTTTGCATTTGTCTGCATTGGTGTCTGTCTGTTGAAAATAATTCTCAGAATTTCCCCTATTCCCTAACATAATTCTGGAGTGCTTCAGAAAATAACAAAGTTTGAAACAAAACTACAGTACAAAACTTTTAATCTGGTTGATAAATTTTGTTAAAACAAGAAGCTCCATGTACTAGTTAATACCTTAAGCAATAATATACCCCACACAGAGATTGGAAGTTTTATAGGTCTTTTTATCTGTCTGTAGACATTTTTTGTATGATTATCCCATATTCCCTGCACATTGAATAATTTTCCTAATTATATGCAAATGCTAAATTCCATGGGAATGTATTCATCTAGAATTTTAAATTGATTTGTTCAATTTGAAAAATTTATAGGTATTTCAAGATCATAGTTCTTAGATTTCTTTGTAGATTCTATGAATAGATGAACTTGACCCAAAGACATTAATGATATGAAAATGTGTCCTGATCCTTGTCCAAGGTCATTTGACAATGCCAAGGTCATTGTGAGAAAAATTATGCTATTTTTGTCTAAGCCACATCTTTGCAACAAAGAAATTATTACATATTATCAATTAAGTTATAAAATTAAAGATTTATACTTGACACAATTAAAAGGTAATTTTTGGCATGAAGATGAATAGAAATTACTACTAAGTAGTATAATGTGTTGTAGAAAATAGCAATACTAACCTTTGTGCAATTACTTCATGTCTATAAATTGAATGTCGGAGGTAGTGTCTCATGCTATTTAATGAATAGTCAATCTCAAACAGGTTCATAAATCTGTTGAAGTTTACAAATGGCGACTTTCCATCATCAGGGAAGCTCCTCATGTATTCTGGTTCCAACATGGGTTTCCCCATTCTACGTTCTCTTCCATCTGATGCATATCTTTTTGAATGGCATATGGATAATCTCGAGTAAAGGGTGTTGGCTTGCCTAAGGGACTTCTGTATGTCATATGAAAATAAATCGTAAGGCAATTACATTACCATGCACACATGTGCAATTCAAGAACCTCTGGAAATCAATTTAAAAGTTGATTCTGAGACATGAAGTTGTATTGATATCAAAGGTATCATTGAAATCGTCAATGTTATATCTATAATCAATGCAAACTTTCTAATATCAATAAAAAAAATGATAAATTTTAATGATTTGTACTTGTGAGTATGAAACTATAGTTTCTTTTTGTGTATTGACCATTAACTTAATTAAGGTCAAACTCAAAGGACCTATTGCTTCAACACCACAGTTTATTTCTTAATGAAAGAAAAAGTGAGCAAGCTCACATACCCCACGCTCCAACACTGCTCGACAATGCCTCACATAATGAATGGTAATGCTATGCATTACTGCAAGAACAGGACAGACAGGCTCGAAATTCTAATTCAAAAGGGGGCAAAACTCCACAAAAATTATTGAATCAGAATTTTTCAGGAATATGCACATCTACACAGTGTGTCCTTACTAACTACAAAGTTTCACGAAATTCTTTTGAGCGGTCTCCGAGGAGTTGTGCTGACAAGAACAGGACAGATGGGCTAGAAATTTAAAGTTCAAAAGGGGCATAACTCCAAGAAAAATTATTGATTAAATAAGAATTTCCTGGGAATATGCACAGCTACACAGTGTGTCCTTATTAACTACAAAGTTTCACGAAATTCTGTTGAGCGGTCTCAGAGGCGGACGGGTCAACTACATTAAATCCTCCGCAACTTCGTTGTGTGGGGTATATCAATCTCTACCCAGAGTTATTGTTTCTTACACTCACAAATACATCTGTTAACATCTCAGAATAAGCAATGTTATTTCACATGTAAATCCACTTTTTTAACGGCTTTATTGGAACTAAGAACTACTTTATAAAACTTTGGGAAGATGTAGGACATGAAAATATTTGTAGATTTTTTTCCATTACTATATATTCTTCATGTACGTATGTATAGGCCTGGTGCAATAGTATTCTCTTTAGAGAAGTCGAGAGGCATAGCCTACATCGACTTCTCTTCACAAGCATTCATGTTTTAATTCTGGAAAACGTGTAATTGCTGGAGTCGGTGACGGTTTATGTTTCAACCAACGTTTTGACTCAGATGTGCCTGGATTTACGCAATAGACAATTTGTTTTCAAACATTTAACAGCAATGCACAAAACCTTCACAAGGAAATCAACACTTACTTGCTTTTAATCCATTTTCAATATGCCCCTGTCCCGGGTTTAAATCACAACTCTGATTACATCAGCCTGCTTTTCTCTTAACTGGTCCCCTATTGTGACAGCTCCCAAGACCAGTTAACGTAAACCCGGGACAGGGGACATGTTGAAAATGGATTAAAAGCAAGTAAGTGTTGATTTCTTTGTGACAGTAATCCAGGCACATCTGAGTCGAAACGTCGGTTGAAGCATAAACTGTCACTGACTCCAGCATTTACACGTTTTCCAGAATCAAAACATGAATGCTTGCAAAGAGAAGTCGATGTAGGCTATGCCTCTCGACTTCTCTAACTAGAATAGGTGCAATAGACAACCCAATATTCATGTTTCAACACAAATCAATGCTTCTTGTGTCACAAAAAAGACTTGACATCTGCTCAGTATTTATTTATTTACGTATATTTTTGTAACTGAAGTCAAAACCATACTTTATTTGAGCATACGTGCCATTTCACAAAATTTTTGTAAAACCCGTGAGAGCAAAGAACGACAACTCTGGGTAGCGATTGTAGGGTACATATGCCCCGTTGAAAAGGGACATGCTCCTATATTACAACAAAATATCGTACAACTTTGGTTCAAAAGTGGATTTACAGGGTCATCAAATATATTGGTATTAGTATTAATATTACCTTTAGATATGACATGATAATAAAAGAATCCTTTCTTTCTTTCTCTGAACCTCGCTAGCTGGTAGCCCAGAAGCTGGCAACTCTATGATTTTTTATTTTACCGCTTAGAACAAATACAAGGCATAATGGTCAAGGTCATTTGCTAATTATTTTCTCACACACTATCAAAATATAGGCCTAGTTCAACGTATTTTATTAACTGCCTGCACCACTCATCTTTATAAATTTTGAAAGGGTTGGTTAGTTTGATGATGCTGGCATTTGTTATTGTTGTTGTTAATGATATAAGCTGGGCCTATTTAATACTTCATACGATGTATTAGTCGTAGTGAAAAAAGAGGGTCATATCGACAATGATGAATAAGTTGCATCTTTTTTATTTTTTATTTTTGTCATTTTTTTTAGTGTTTATTGTTTTTAAAAATAAATTTAAGCATCGTTTTTTATATTAACTATGGTACAAACTATTGAATACCACTGTTTTTATTTTGTACTTTCACTTTCCCGTTTGAAAGGCTGCAGATAAAAGCTATCGAGATGTCAGCTTTAAATAGAAGACGGGTGAATATTTTTGTGCTTTAAATTTTTTACACGGTATATTCCCATGAAGTCAAAACACAATTTGTGTTGTTGTTTTTTCAATGTGAAAATAAAATTTCACAAACTGTAATTTCAATGCAAGGGGGTGGAGTAGGATTGCTAGGAATATTAAGGTCAACAAAAGGTGTGTCATTTCAGAGCCACCTATATCGTTATACATATATCATATTTTATATATGTCTCTGTTTTATCTCATGCTACAGAGACCTGGCAAGGTAATGTTTTGTGACAATTTTTATTTAGAGAGCTCTTGGTGTGAATGGCAATGTATGAGTCCTGAGAAATAGACTATATGCCCAAATTTTCAAAACTTTTTCATCCCAACAAAAGGACTTGAAAACAAGATTCCTCTAAGTAATTTGTGATAATTATACATGTAAGTAGGTAAAATTAAGTAATTAATAGTTGGCACTATTTAAACAAAATTATTATAATAATTATGATTAACACAAACTCTGAAGATCTTTTTAACTCGGTGACTATCGCATGTATCAAAGACAAAAGACACGTAGTATTCATATATATACAAATATATCACTGGCAGATAAACTAAAAACATTTCATGCAAGAATATAATATTTATAAGCAAATGTACATGTATATGATATGATATCAGGGTTCGAAATTAGCTCATGTTCATAAGTCCAAGACAAGTAAAAAAATTTTTTTAAATGAATTGGACCGTAGTAAACTTTATGATAATAGTCCTTATGGACTAGCTAAAATTCAGTTGGTTCAAATTTCAGTATACTTTTTCTGAGTATCTGATCGAAATGTTTATACTGAATGAAAAACAAATGCACAATTTAGAGTTTTCAAGATCATGATTTGATTTCCCGTCAAGTAGAAGTTTATCAGAGTTGAAAACCAAAACCAAAAAAATACCCCCAGAAATTAGATAACCCCAACTTCTATGAAAAACAAAGATAAGGAGTTTGACAGAAAAAGCAACTATTTCAAGGTTCATGTAAAATTTGGAAAGTTGACTGAAGAAGCTGCAGCTCTGAAAAGATTTTATTAAGTGTGGTTGCCTATATGTATTTCTGAAACAAGTGTAATAGGTTGTTACACACAATATCATTAAATAAATTAATGTTTAGTGAAGCTCTGTGTTGGCATCATTTTTATTACAAGGGAGGGGGGGGGGACTAGTGAAATGCTTTGCGACTAATGAAAATTGAAAGTCACTAGTCCATACTAACTAGTGCTTTAAAAAGTTAATTTTGAACCCTGGATATGATTTATCTATTCCAAATTAGCTGGATTGGCCCATCCTTGACCTATACTTTTGGGCTAAAAATAGTCAAACAGTTTTTTCCAGGTTAACTCAGGTGACCAATTGCGGTTGTCATCTGTCGTCGTGCGTTAACAATTGAACATTTTTAAATTCTTCTTGATAACCATTATACCAATTCCTTTTCAATTTGGTATGAAGGATCTTTGGGAAAGGGGGTACATAAATTGAAAATTTCAGGACTCCTGCACCCCTTTGACCCAAGGGGCTGGGCAAAAACTGCCAAAAATTGACAATTTTTCAAAAATCTTCTTCTCTAGAACTGCACATGTTTAAGAGAAACTAAATGCATAATGATATAGAGCAGAAAGGCCTCTACCAAAATTGTAAATTTGATGATCCCAGGGGTAGGGGTTCTGACCCCAGGGTGTGGCCAAACTTAGTATATAGTGTTTATGTGTAAGTTTGCTGATACTATATGAAATCTAAATACATTCTTAGAAATAGTGAAAAGAATGTACAAAAAATGGTGAATTTCACAACCCAGGGTTTTGACTCTAAGATGGGTCCAAATTAGTCATATCTTTTAATGTTTTAATGTTAATACACCTGTTATATTATTTAAAGCCATTCATCAGTGTCATCAGTGTATGCGCTTTTGTGAGTATTGAAGTTTTAAGAACACATCTTGTTTTATACTGTTGCTGAACATTAGAATTTAGCTTAGATATTCAGAACAGGAATTTTTTTCTAGATTTCATAGCCCTTGGGAGTAGTGATACCCTTTTCACTAGTACTCAGATGACCGATAAGGCCTGTTTGCCTCTTGTTTTCATTATAGAGACAGATTTTGCCCTGAAATTTAGTCACAGGATCCCTCTTGGAGGATTACAAGTTCAGTGTGCATTTCAGCTGGATTGGTTTGTCCTTGACCTACTTTTGAGCTAGAAATAGGTCAAACAGTTTTTTTGGGGCTTTTTTAATTATGGATACAGATATTGTGCTGAAATTTAGTCACGGGCTTCCTCTTGGAGGAGTACAAGTTCAATTTGCATTTCAGCTGGATTGGTCCATCCTTGACCTACTTTTGGGATAACATTAGGTCAACCAGTTTTCTGGGCTTTTTTCACTATGGATACAGATATTGCCCTGGTATTTAGTCAAAGGCTTCCCGTCGGAGGAAGACAAGTGCAGTTAGCATTTCAATTGGATTGTTACACTATGACCTACTTGAGGGGTAGAAGTAGGTCAAACAGTTTTCCAGATTCTTTTGGTATAGTAACAGGTATTGCTCTGAAATTTTGTCACAACCTCCCTCTCAGAGGAATACATAATCAGTTCACATGTCAGATGCAGAGCTCCAGATAAGGTGCGTATCAGCGTAAATACTCATCAAATTTTACCAAATACGCATTTAAGTTGAAAATCATGCGTACAATTACGCATTAGCGAAAGTAAATGTGCTTTACACTCCCAAAGTAATGTGTATTAGTCTGCGTATTTGTGATACATGTAGTATGATATAAATATGAATTATCTATTCATATGAATTGAGGTTAGCCCAGGGCTTGATCATACATGATATTTAGCGCTATGAAATACGTTTTGATGACAATCACAATTTTGAAAAATTGGAAGAGTTAACTCAAAACACTATTATATAGGCCTACTTGTTTTACTTTCTTTCTTAAAGAGTTAGTGTGCAGTCGAAAGCACAGGAAAAAAACTTGTATTATCAATTGTGGATGAATGATATACAGAATTGGATCAAAATCATGTGACTGAGTGTCTGACATATTCATATTTGCTGCATCAATGATAAATATCAAATTCCCAATGAATAGTTTTAATAAAAAGAACTGCAAAGGATTTTCCCCGTAAATAGCTGGAGCAGCCTTTTAGTATAAACTTTAAGTTAAAGTATAACGGAAGAAGTATCGTTTATCTGGTGACATCTTCTGTGCAAAAGAGCAAAGATAATCAGTAAATTAACAAAATACACTTTTGAATTTTTCTGAAAAGCAAAATACTCATTGATTTGAAAATCAGGGGGTAAATACTCTTTGTGGTAAAAAATTATCTGGATCTCTGGTCAGATGGATTGGTGCACCATGCACCATGACCCATTTAAGGCTTTTCTATTCAGAATGTGTGTTGTATCAATTCAGAGTGCAAAATATGCTTCCAGGTTGAATTTCACTGTCCAACAAGTGTATATTGTACTGTTTGGGGTAATCTTGTTGAGAAATGTAAATGACATACAACGTATGACAAATCGTTACACTACTTCACTATCATTGTTTTATTAGTCCCCAACTGACGAAGTCGAAGGGGACTTTGAGTTTGTGCTCCGTCTGTCTCTCTGTCTGTCAGTTCCGTTTTCTGCACTTGTTTTCTCTGTTCTTGCAGATATTTATTTGATATTTGGTACGTTGCTTTGCCACAAGAAGTTACAGATCAAGTTTGAATTTCATCTTGGTCCGTTGATTTTTCACTTACGGCCCTTGAACTTAGAAAAATAGCATGAATTATTAGTTTACATCCAAAGTTTCTTATTTCTGTAGATAAGAGTACTACACTCATTAAAACTTCTAGCATAGTAATACAATAATATAGCTAAATTATACATGATCACCTACATTTCTTTCATTGACTTGGTTAAAGACCTAAACCTAATTATATATTTGTCTTTTTTCCTGGTCTAGTCTCTACTCGAATAGTAGTTGATTTCCAACCATTCCTATCCTTGTGCCCCAATTTTCCCTTTTACCATAACCTACATAATGAACTTTGAATATCGTTGTGGTCCAGGAATTTTGCAACCGGTAGGGGACTATGTATTGCCATGCAATACTCTCAGAATGCTTTTTTAATATCCTTAAGAAAGTCCCTTAAAATCAGTTTCTTTGTCCTTAAATATGTTCTAGTTTAACCTCTAAAATTATTTTTTACATGCTTAATGCATATACATCTTATGACAATAATACAATTTATCAAGTCAAAGTACTTTGATTAACCTGACATTTAGCATGTTTAAAGAGTGTGAGATGTCAGATGTACAAAGAATTTATTTTTAACAGGAATCACAAGATGATCAAGAAGAATATTGGATGAAATCAGCGGCAAATAAAAACAAATTCAACATTTTTGATGATGATGTAAGTATACTTTTATTGTGTCGCACAAAATTATTGACATCTTTTATCTTATTTCTAAGAATTAATGTGCTTTGTTTATTAATTCTTCTTAGGACTCTCGGTAATATTTTACAATATTTATTTTAAGCATTTGAGAGTAGAATTTGATTGAATATATTGAGCTATGAAAGATCTCGATAAGAATAATATACATGTATATCTTGAATTTGTAAAAATAGTGGATTCTCAACAGGGGATGCTTACTCCTCCTAGGCACCTGATCCCACCTCTGGTGTGTCCAGGGGTCCGTGTTTGCCCAACTCTCTATTTTGTATTGCTTATAGGAGTTATGAGATTGATCACTGTTCGTTATCTTCACCTTACATACTCGTGCTTGTCCAAGCATATACTGTAATTCCTTTGTGAGCATGCAAGTTATGATCACAAAAATGAGCATTAACTATGACAGCACAAAATTCCTTCATGTGTTGCTTACTGAAAATGTCAACAACTTCAGCACAAGGGCATACACTATATAATCTGAAAACAAAATTGGTATGAGAAGAAGCAGAATATTGTACCCAATGTAAGTATTGCTGTGCAAATGTCACCAGTTCATCGGGTTAGATTTGATTGATAGATTTCATGCATATTACATGACAAAATGCATAAACTGATATCATGCACATGTGCTTGAAATTATTTTTATAAACAATGTAGTACACAGGATTTGCACAGCAGTTACATGATATGTTATTCCACTTTCATGTATGTAAAAATTATTTAATGTAAGAATTAATGAAATTTTCTTTCGACATGCCCTTGTTCTAGATATTAATTCAGTGTAAAAGTGATATCTGAAGACCATGATTGTGATGTCATACTACGAGTCGCTCAGGCATCTGCGTAAACACTGTTTAGTGGATTGTAAACATTCAGAATTTAAAAAAAAAAATTCATTTGCGTGTCAGAAGTGCCCATACCCAACATGTAATTGTTTATAAATTCAAGGGCAGGTCACTTAAAGTGTTGAAAAATTTGTCTTACTGAAGTTATTTGGTATGTGAATCCTTTAATTGCAGGTTACCGTGGAAACAGCTGAGGAATTAGCTAAGTCTAAGAAGCTTCTCACTCAGTGTGATGACGTGGACCTAGTGAACTGGGATGACACACCGGTATCCTCAGCGATTAGTGGTGAGAGGGTCAGCCATAGGGCATATCTTGCATAAGGCCAATTCAACTTAATTAGTAGATTATCATACACAGTCACCAAAAAGTATGAGGCGGGTGGGAGGATTTTATATTTTAATTTTTATTTTCTGAGAAAATATTTTGTCAACAGAAGTGTGTCATTTAATCATAAATGCTAGATGGATATCAATTTATGCTTATTTCACAGACGATTCCAGGTTAAGCTTTAATTTCAAACACAGAAAGATACCAAACTTTTTCAAGATTTACGCTCGTTAGAACGCGATAAATTAAGAAAACCATAAATATATGATATGTCTATTTTCTTCACCGTTCACGTAGCTTTTCACTTTGCTATAACGGAATCGGGCATGAAAATTTTCTGGAAATCGCAAGTTTCGCAAAATAAAAAAATTTGGGGCGGTCCGATTTTTAAGGGACGAGCAGGGGTTATAATCTATCAATTAAGTTGAATTGGCCTAATGTTCATGATCATCAGGAAAGGGCTCACGAAGAGATCAAAAGTTCCATGAGAACAATAAAACTCTTAGAATAAAATCAAAATCTGTACTAGGTGTTAAAATCAAATAAGAGTCAAAACAGTCCACAGTAAAATATTTTGCAGTGAAAGTGTTTCATTTTCAGCTCACTTGGGTTATAGACTCAAGTGACCTTTTCTTAGTCAAAATTTGTCATTATTGTCTTTGGTAATTAATTTTCACATTTTCAACTTCTTCAAAACCACTCATTCAGTATCAACTAAACATGGCACAACGTATCCTTTGGTAAAGGGAATTTATATATGTTGAATTTAAGGGCCATGCTCTGATGTAGGGGAGATAAATATAGGGAATCATAAAATAGGGTACGTAGTATAAAAATTGTTTTTAAAATGTCTTCTAAAAAACTGTAAGGATGATATTTGCCAAATTGATATAAAAACCTTGTCTCATAGTGTGAATTCTAAAAACCTTGTCTCATAGTGTGAATTCTAAAAACCTTGTCTCATAGTGTGAATTCTAATTTGTTCACACCTTGACTCCCTGGGTCAGGATAGGAACACATCAAGAGTTTTTTTTTTTTCCCCATCTCCAATGAGATTAAAGTTTGTTTTCTGCATTTGCTTCATTTTCCCATTGTCACTGTATGCTATATTATATACCTGATATTGACCAGACTTTTAGTGCCACATGAGATTGATATTTACAGGATTTGTGTGCTATATGGGATTAATATTAACCAGACTTTTGGTACTACATGGGGTTGATTTTGACCAGACTTTTAGTGCCACATGAGATTGATATTTACAGGATTTGTGTGCTATATGGGATTAATATTAACCAGACTTTTGGTACTACATGGGGTTGATTTTGACCAGACTTTTAGTGCCACATGGGATTGATATTTACAGGATTTGGTGGCTATAATATATTACTATATATTTGGTGGGATCAAACTTCGCTTACACTACAAAGGGTACTTTAGAGTTAGGGTTGGGATTTGGTGATATTAACTATATTATTAGTGTTATTAACTATTACGTGAGTTGATATTGACCAGAGAGATTTAGTGAGCAATTCATATGAAGAAGTACTTTGTACATTGCCCAAGCTTACAAGCCCTAAATGTTGTGATAAAACCAAAAACCTTATTTGTAAAGATTGATCTTACTTGGCATAATATTTTTTCTATATTTATAGATGACATTCATCAGGGTGAGCTGTTATCTTTGAATGCACAACAACTCTTAATACAGTTAAAAAATGTTACTGTATATTGTCCAGATGTTTTAATCTGAGGGCATGCTGATATATTGAAGATACACTTGTATCACTCAATTGCATGTTTTAACATGCATTGTAAGCTTTTCACAAATAAGGCCAAGAAAAATGTCTTTTTTCACAAAGTTTCATTGTATTCAGAAGGTATTGTGACCCCAGATTCTGCCTCTTCTTTTCCTAAACCCTCCTCCTCCTCTGTGCCTTACACCAGAAATATACCACCTTATATGACACATTCCAGATCGCAGAGTGAAAGCTTTGGTAAGCATGCATTTAACTGCCTCTTTGTGATTGTCCAGGAGAGAGCTTTTTATCTTGTATGTTACAAATCGGTCATTTACAACAGTATTCTGTCACATTCATTTGTTGATATTCAAGAGAAAAACAATTACATGTTGATCATAAATTATGTATTTAGTAACAGCAACATGATTTGTTATACTTTCATGCAAATTATTAAATGAATTTGATTGGTTTAGAAGTATTTGTTAAAAAGTACTGTTACCCCTCTGCATGCATAAACCACGCCCTCTGGGTAACAGCTAGTACATATTAACAACGGTTGACAATGCATGACGGCGGGTAACAGTATAAAAATTGTTAACTGCGCAGAATGTTTGCACGTACGGTTCACCATGAATTAGCATGAAGGTCTATTACTCTAAGCATTCAGTATAACCCCCCCCCCACCCCCCAAAATAAATTTTACATGTTTTGTTGGGTAACATGTGAAATTATTATACTTTTGTGTAAAATACTTGAATCTGATTGGTCGAGAAGCATTTAAAAAATATATTGTTACCCTCTGAGAACAGAAAGCACGCGCTCCAGGGTGAAAGTATCTAACAACGGACTTGACAACGGGTGATATTATAAAAAAAATTATCTCATGCATCATTTATGCGCATACGGTTCGCCGTAGATTGTTAGAAGACGTTGTTTGAGTGTTTGTAATAAACGCGAATATACATGCATTGATATGCGAAATATCGCATGACAGTGATTGATCAAATGTCAACAGACGTAAGTTTTTCTGCTTTTCTGTTTATATAACATTCAGTATAATAAAACAAATATTGCATGTAGTTGAGGGTAACATTGAAAATTTTCATCCCCAAGAGACCATTGTCAACCTTGACCATGCCTCAGTTGATAATCGTGGTTTTCTCGGGGATGAAAATTTTCAGTGTTACCCTCAACTACCTGCAATATATATATTGTCACCCGGAGAAAAACTGTTATTGTATCATGTTACCCTACAACACATGTAATATTTTTATAATGTAGTCACAGTATGTAATTCAAAGGGAAATAAAATTTTAGAATGCATGATCTAAATTCATTAAAAAATAGCTTACATATTCAGGTGTTATTGATTGATAAAACTTAATAAATCATGAGGGCATTCTATTGTGGTTCACATCATGTAGCAGTTGACCTTGACCTTGACAGGTGTTTCAGCTCGAGTGTCCTTCACACCTTCACGGGAATCATCTGTGCCCTCCATACAGTATAGTAAATCCCAGGAGAGACTCCACACCATTACTCAGACAACCCGTGATCTTAGGCTGGAGGATGGTAAGAAAGATCTCAATAAAGTAAGGAAAGTCACGGCCATTAGAATTCAGTGGTACTTTATTTTTGGATATGATAGAGTATACAGAATAGACAATACAAATATTTTACGGTATACCATTTTATTTTTATTTCACCCTTTTCCTATGTTCAAATTCAAAATTGAGTGAATTCAAAACTAAATGAATTGACATAGGAATTAAAATGTGAATATCATAATCAATAGTTAGTGTCTTTAAATATTAAAAGAAGGTAAATAAAAAATTCTTCCTTGGGTATGTTGGCAAAGGAAACTTTTTACATTGCAACAATTTAAAATTGAATCTGTACTTATACTGTATCATCTTTCGTTTTTAAATCTCTGAAAATCACAATGTTAAAAATGTTTATGTTTAAAACAGCTGGCTTACTGTGGTCCTCAGCGAGTATACAAATATCAGTACTTTTTATCATTCTGATTTCACAAGACAATATTTTTGCGAGGATGCAATGATTCACAAGAAGTAACATTCATGAATTGGTTATGTCTTCTATCTGTACAGTAAAGTTTATTTGCGAGAACTATATATTTGTGCATTGCTTGTCTCACAAAATTACATGACATGTTTATAATATTCTCGGGAACAGAATGTAATTTACAGTATATGTACAAGGGCTGTTCGATATGTAATGTGTATTGTACGATATCTCAAAAGCATTCGACTCAAATAGTGAAATGAACATTACATCCCTTCAAAGTATTCTCCGCGGTTTGAAATACATAATTTCAATCTCTGAATCTATTTCTGAAATGCGTCACGGTACGCTGATTTAGGTAGGTCTATGAGGCACTGACTGATGGCTGAGCCAAGGGCTTGTCGCGACTTGTAACGACGACCAGATAAGAACTTTTTAAGTTTTGGAAAAAGGAAAAAAGTTGCATGGGGCTAGATCTGGAGAGTATGGTGGGTGTGGCAAGATGGTAACCTTCTCCGACTTAAAAAATTGCTTCACAAGCTCAGATGTATGTGATGGAGTATTATCAGGAAGTAGACGAACATGCCTAAATCCCGACACAGGGCGTCGTTTATGATAATATTTCTTGAGCTTTTTTAGTATAACATCTCGGTAATACTGACCTGTAACACTTTTGCCCTTTGACACCGGAATTTGTTCAGCTATACCATCACATGAGAAGAATATGCAATAAAGAACCATCTTTAAGCTTATGGTTCTTTTGACAACTACAGGCCTTCTACTGTGTTTAGTTAGCCATATTTTGTTTCCAATTTTCTTACTGGTTCAAAATAGTGAACCCATGGTTCGTCACCCGTAACAATGTTTGCAAATTGTCTTTGATTGAATTCGGGATATGTTTTGAGCAATTGCTCAGCTGTTTGTACTTGTACCCATTTTTGGTCATCTGTCAATATATGCAGTATCCATCTGGCAGAAATCTTTCGTACTTTCAAAATAGGCTTCAAAATGAAATGCACCCGCAATAGCGATATGCCAACAGCTTTGGCAATATCATGAATCGTGTGT
>NC_079168.1:68785494-68810494 GCF_947568905.1 Ostrea edulis | reverse complement strand
CCAGAAGAGATGAGATTTACATGAAAGCTTCCTGACATAGTGTAGATTCAAGTTTGTACAAATCATGGCCCCCGGGGGTAGGTTGGGGCCACAATAGGGGATCAAAGTTTTACATGGGAATAAATAAGGAAAATCTTTAAAAGTCTTCTTCTCAAGAACCACTGGGCCAGAGGAGCTAAGATTTACATGAAAGCTTTTTGACACAGTGCAGATTAAAAGTTTGTACAAATCATGGCCCACGGGGGTAGGTTGGGCCACAAAAGTTTTACATGGGAATAAATAGGGAATTTTTTTTAAAATCTTCTTCTCAAGAACTACTGGACTGGGAAAATACAAATTTTCATGAAAGCTTCCTGACATAGTGCAGATTCAAGTTTTTAAAATTGTGAACCCTGGGGGATAGGATGGGACCAACAATAGGGGCTGAAAGTTTTACATACAAATAAATAGAGAAAATCTTTAAAAATCTTCTCAAGAACCATCGGGCCAAAGAAGTTTACATTTACATGAAAGCTTCCTGGCATAGTGAAGATTAAAGTTTGTAAAAATCATGGCCCCTGGCGGTAGGTTGGGGCCACAATAGGGATCAAAGTTTTATATGTGCATATTTAGGGAAAATCTTTAAATATGGGCCAAGGTGACTCAGGTGAGCGATGTGGCCCATGGGCCTCTTGTTTAACTTGCTTTATAATATCTGTCAAATTTTGTTCTAGATTGTCAGCAGATGTCGTATAAAGACTACTCGTGAAATTTTATTCACTTTATATTGTAAGGGCTGTTCCATTAAAACATATGAGGTACCCGGGGAAGGCACTTTAAAATTTGGGTAACCACCCATAGAAGCATAAAAATGTAATGAGGGACCACTCACAGAAGCAATTTTAGATAGTGCGGCACCACCCATAGAAGTGAAATAAATTTGAAATACACTTTTTCTTTAAATTCAATATGTATGAATGACTTATTTATAACCCCTGAATAGAGGTCTATTTTCAGATGTTCCCAAGCATGATAGTAAAGAGAAGAGTATCTTGGGTGTTACATCACCATTCAAATAACTGGCCATCAATGAAGCTTGATCATAGAACCATCAATTTATTTTATCAAGACTGTCTTTCTTAAACATGATGAACTAAATTAATTTTATAAGTCTACCTGTTCATAAAAAGTCTAGTATTGTAAATGTTCAAAAACAACTATTAAAAGTTTTAAAATTGACTAGTATTTTGAGTATTAAAAAACAAGAAAATGTGTCTCTTTACATAAATAAAATGATATTCTATGTTTCTTAGTCAATATATAAATTTACAATCTGCAACTTAAGATTTGTGAGGCTCTATTCTACCGTTTTCAACAATTTCGATAAATTCCAATTTCTCGATTCATATTTGTGCGCCATGTTTGATGTACTGAAGTTTCAACTTCCGATTGTCAAGTCATTTGCATATGTCATATAAAGTAGTATTTACATTAATGGACAAGTATGGAGGCGAAAGCTATTTCGTCGGTATTGAAAAGGTTTAAATTTAATATCAAGTTAAAAACCGAACAGCAGAGTGTAAATTCTTTCTGCAACAATATGATTTTCCTTTCTTTGTCGAAGTGGCTCAAGTAACTACATTTTCGTGCCGATTGTCAATGTTTAGCTTTTTCATTAGATCCACCTACGAGATTTCGCGATAACAAGCATGGCGAAGCAGACGAAGAAATTTGCATGCTGTACAATATATTTAATGAAAAACACCTTTATTAGACATGCCCGAGCACAAAGTTGGTACTCCTTTTGGTGTAAACAACATTTGGGACTAATACACAGTGCAGAGTTTATTATCGGTTATTCATAAAATTATTTTGCACCATTACGGAGATCCTATGGAATTGTAGCCTCATCCCGAAAACGTCAGAATAAAAAAAATTGGATAGGGCTACATTATTGCAGCTAGAAAAAATCAACAACCGTTTCAATGGACCACGAGCACGTTTCGTTTTCCATTTTGGACAAGGGAGATAATCCTAATTTCCGGTCGCTATAATTTTAGAGTCAAACTGGAAACGATAACCGGATCGCGGAACCTCATCGACCGAGATAAAATGAAGACAGAAAACGGCGTTTGTTTCACATTCTACTTTCAACCCTTCCCTTCTCTTGTTGCATTCCTCTCAGTTTCGGTAAAAAATAAAGATTTTATCAAAACAACCACCCACAGATGCAGTTTTCTGGCAGTAGGTACCCACCATATATGCAATTTTCTACCAATGACAAGCACCCATAGATTTTTTTTTAATTGCCGTCCCCGGGTACCTCATATGTTTTAATGGAACAGCCCTAATATATTTACAGGTGATTTTATTTTTGAGACAAACTGTCAAACCGTCGCTGTTTAACCTGGAGCTCCAGAGACGTCCTGTTGCAGTCAGTCACTATGTGAGCTACCTCAGGGCCCATTACGACTTCAAAGAGCTCGGAAATGTCCTGGGGTGAGTACACACTGATACAGAACCCAGGTTATTTCCCATCAGAAGCCACTAACCAGGCACAGTTTATAGTGATGCAATATACATTGTACATGTGTCCACCTTGTCCCAATCTGATTAAAATCAGATCCTTTGATCGGCTCGCGTAACTATGCGAGCAGATTAATGGATCTGATTAATCAGATTGTGCCTTGTCCATGAGTTAACAGCATTCAATATTTTGACTGTTCAAAAATGTAGATTTGAGGTACAATCAAGCTCA
This sequence comes from Ostrea edulis, assembly GCF_947568905.1. Classification (NCBI taxonomy): domain Eukaryota; kingdom Metazoa; phylum Mollusca; class Bivalvia; order Ostreida; family Ostreidae; genus Ostrea; species Ostrea edulis. Next base: position 68,807,757 of record NC_079168.1, on the reverse strand, counting down.
CTACATGGACATGCTTAGGGGAATATGCCTAAGCGATTTTAAAAACGTTGTAAACATTCGTGAAAATGGAGATAATGCTTTGAAATATTCCTATTTAATCCTTATTTAATTACCAGTATCAATTCCTTTGTTTAGATCTTCCTGTTGGGAGATAAATGTGAATTAGTTACTTAATAACTTGGTTAACTCAGTGATAAGTTAAGTCTTCTTTTTTACTTGTAGGATGTTGAACCGGACAGAAGAAGCAGCTGTAAGATATGACCCCTATATCAAAGACTAAATAGTCCCTTATATCAAAGACTAAATAGTCCCTCATATCAAAGACCAAATAGTCCCTCACATCAAAGACTAAATAGTCCCTCATATCAAAGACTAAATAGTCCCTCATATCAAAGATCAAATAGTCCCTCATATCAAAGACCAAATAGTCCCTCACATCAAAGACCAAATAGTCCCTCATATCAAAGGCCAAATAGTCCCTCACATCAAAGACCAAATAGTCCCTTATATCAAAGACCAAATAGTCCCTCATATCAAAGACTAAATAGTCCCTCATATCAAAGACCAAATAGTCCCTCGTATCAAAGATCAAATAGTCCCTCATATCAAAGGCCAAATAGTCCCTCACATCAAAGACTAAATAGTCCCTCATATCAAAGATCAAATAGTCCCTCATATCAAAGACCAAATAGTCCCTCACATCGAAGACCAAATAGTCCCTCATATCAAAGGCCAAATAGTCCCTCACATCAAAGACCAAATAGTCCCTTATATCAAAGACCAAATAGTCCCTCATATCAAAGATAAATAGTCCCTCATATCAAAGACCAAATAGTCCCTCATATCAAAGACCAAATAGTCCCTCATATCAAAGATCAAATAGTCCCTCACATCAAAGACTAAATAGTCCCTCATATCAAAGACCAAATAGTCCCTCATATGAAAGACTAAATAGTACCTTTTATTAAACACCAAACTGTCCCTTATATTAAACGCTAATTGTTCCCTCTAATTAAAGACTAGATATTTGTTCTGACTTAGGTTTTTGAACTATGAAATGAATCGTTTTCAATGTCTGATGTTTTGCTTTGGTGTAGATCTTAAAGTACAGACAAGCAATCAGTGCACCAGATGTCAGGGGAAAGATGTCTGCCCTAAGAGGCTGTTTAAAGTAAGTTATTTTCTGTTTCAAATACCCTCCCCCATTCTGCTAGTATAGACTGATGAAATATAACAGTATCTACATGTACAGTCAAACCTCATTATGTCTCCCCTCTTTCAGGGGGTTGTACTTTCTGTCCATCCATCCGTCTGTCTGTCACAAAATCTTGTGAACGCCTCTCCTCCTATATGGCTAATCGGATAGATTTGGAACTTTGTACAATGCTTCATTGCCATTTGTAGATGTGCATATTGTCAGGACAGGAGGATCCAATTATTTTCCTAAAAGTTACAGTGGATCTAAGAGGGGTGGAGGATGTAAAATAGCTTGTGAACACTTCTCCTCCTATATGGCTTATCGGATAGATTTGGAACTTTGTACAATGCTTCATTGCCATTTGTAGATATGCATATTGTCAGGACAGGAGGATCCAATTATTATACCCCCCGAACGAAGTTCTGGGGGGTATATAGGAATCACTCTGTCTGTCTGTCTGTCTGTGCAGATTCGTGTCCGGGCCATAACTTCTTTGTTCTTTGACTTAGGCATACCATATTTGGCACACAGGTAGATCACCATGAGACGATGTGTCAAGTACCTTCATGACCTCTATATGACCTTGACCCCAAGGTCAAAATTAAAGGTTTTTTACAATGGATTCGTGTCCGGGCCATAACTTCTTTGTTCTTTGACATAGGCATACCATATTTGACACATGAGTGTATCACCATGAGACAATGTGTCATGTACCTTCATGACCTCCATATGACCTTGACCCCAAGGTTAAAATTAAAGGTTTTTTACAATGGATTCGTGTCCGGGCCATAACTTCTTTGTTCTTTGACATAGGCATACCATATTTGACACATGAATGTATCACCATGAGACGATGTGTCATGTACCTTCATGACCTCCATATGACCTTGACCTCAAGGTCAAAATTAAAGGTTTTTACAATGGATTCGTGTCCGGGCCATAACTTCTTTGTTCTTTGACATAGGCATACCATATTTGACACATGAGTGTATCACCATGAGACGATGTGTCAAGTACCTTCATGACCTCTATATGACCTTGATCCTTGACCTCAAGGTCAAAATTAAAGGTTTTTTACAATGGATTTGTGTCCGGGCCATAACTTCTTTGTTCTTTGACATAGGCATACCATATTTGACACATGAGTGTATCACCATGAGACGATGTGTCATGTACATTCATGACCTCTTTATGACCTTGACCTTTGATCTCAAGGTCAAAATTATAGGTTTATGCCATGGATTTGTGTTCGGACTATATCTTCCATTTTCTTCTACAAATGCATACCATATTTTTACACTCAGGAAAGAGGTAATTTATACCTATTAACAACACCCTTTGGGAGATTGGGGTAAGCGGGGGGTATTCTTAGTGAGCATTGCTCACAGTTCATCTTGTTTTCCTAAAAATTATAGTGGATCTAAGAGGGGTGGATGATGTAAAATAGCTTGTGAACACTTCTTTGTGGCTTATCGGAGTTCATTATATCTATGTTCCTGCACACGCTTTCTCTTCCATACCATGCAGTACATTAAGGGTAGGAGGTTTCATTTGGAGCATCCCCAATTTGGGGAGCTGGGGAGACATTTGTACAATCTCTAGTTATATGCAACTTGATTGTGCCAAGAAATAACTTTATGTATGCCAGGCATCTGTGTCTCCTCACTAAACATAAGCAGTCTTCACGAAAAACTTTGTAAAGCACAGGCCCTTCGGGCCTCCCAGTATAATAATTGTGCAAGCCCGAATACCATTTTGCAGGCCCAAAATGTTTTTTTCTAATTTGACCTCTTGTTATTTGCTGATTCTACTCTATAGACACATGCACAGTTCTTCTACTGTAGGAAAATACAGGTCAAGATCATCATAGTTAGAGAACAACTGACATTAAAAGGATTATCTTATTTTTCAACATATTAATCTCGCAGATACATCAGCAGCTCATGTTCAACTTTGTTTTGTATACACCACGTACAAAACAATTTGTTTTCTCCAGAATCACTTTTAAAATGTTAGCCAAGGCCTACCCTCGCAGTGTTCGAAATTGGTTTAAAACTTGGTATAGACCACAGGTCTATGCCAAAACAAGATGACTTAGACCTCATCAAATTGGCATAGACCACAACATTGAAAAAATAATAACACAAATTTAAAACATTTTCATTGACTTCTAATATACCGGTACTTAGAAAGTGTATTTTCTTTCCATTTCTGTAATATCATCCTTTCCTCATAATGTTTATCAGACGTCGACTGACCATGCAAGGCCCTCTTGGATAACTTTATTGCTTTAAATCTAGAAAATTGGCATAGACAATTTGGTCTATCTCAATTACAGTTGGCATAAACCAATGCCATTTGACATAGACTCGGTCTATCGGTCTACGGTTAATTTCGAACACTGCCCTCGGTCCATTGGGGCATGAATTTTCGTTTTTTTCTCCTCGTACGACAGTTTTTTGGGTTTTTTTTATATCGGATGGTTGTGATTGTGAAATACGCTTGGGTGGTTTTGAATTTCCCGGACGAGCCCCCTCCTTATACTTCAGAAAAGGCAGCATGGTTGATAATTTTTTTATGCGAAATTTGACTACTAAGTCATGACATTTAGTCTGAGTCAATCTCACGCTTTATTTGTAATATATACAGAACATATAAGAAAACATTTACAGGCCCGCCGGACTCCAGGGTTTAATACTTTAAGAAGCCTGATCCCGATTTTACTGGCCTCGGGCATCGGGCCACTGGTTAACGTCGAAGACTGCATAAGTCAACACATGATGAATATGAGGAAAATTGTCATTTATTAAGTCAATGGGAATGGTTTTACTAAGTTGTGACCAAAGAGTTGCACTGTGTTACTCAGATTTACATTTTCTACTTTTTACACCATCATTATTGATAAAAATCAAAATCAAAGGAATTTATTGTAGCTTGTATTCAGGTGAAATATGAATGATATTGAAGCTCATGTCTTTGGTCTTCAGCTTTACAATATTTCTACTCTGCCCTAATATGGATGAAACTTGCAGGCATATTACATCTTGCAGTATAGTATTTTTAGTGCTTTTAGTAGAAGAGACTTTCCGCCAAATCAAGTACATTACAAAATGTCTATCGTTATGGGTTGACTTACTTGTATGTATATTAGTTGTAAAATAAAAATGTCAAATGAAATCCAAGCTAAACAAGTAAACCCTTAATGTGCAGTTAAGTTCTGGGAGAGGGCTAAAATAGGCTATGTCTGCTGCCCAATCCCTTTCACTATTTGTGAATAAAATCATTATAAATCTAAAACTTAATGTCCACTAAATGTTGTACACTTCACATATGATACAATTACAGTATTAGTACCTTTATAGGACTGGCCTAGTTTGACATTTATAATAGATTAGCACACTTCTGTCTGCTCTAAACTCATCAAACTATCATTGCTACTAAAGTTAATAGATACATGTTCAGTGATAATACTATGTCAGGATTAGGCAGTTCTTGTTTCAGCCCATCATCGGAAACCCACATAAAAGGTAAAAGAAGTGCGACTGACCGTGGGTATCGTGCGACTGACCGTGGGTATCGTGCGACTGACTGTGGGTAGAAGTGCGACTGACTGTGGGTAGAAGTGCAACTGACCGTGGGTATCTGATGATGGTTTCAGCCTAGGTCCGTAGCAATCAGGGTTTGGACAGATGATTAATTATTAAATGTTATTTCTTATTTCACAGAGCACATTTTCTTCCTGAGCCAGATTTAACTCATGAGGCAAATTTGGTAGAGCAGCATGCTTCCCTGCTGGAAAGACAGTGGCCAATAGAGGTACAAGACATATCCTTAATAGCCTGTAGCTAGTATTGTTAACTGGAGAAAATAGTGTGTAGTTATTGACTGGAGAGAATAGTGTGTAGTTGTTGACTGGAGAGAATAGTGTGTGGTTATTGACTGGAAAGAATAGTGTGTAGTTATTGACTGGAGAGAATAGTATGTAGTTATTGATTGGAGAGAATAGTGTGTGGTTATTGACTGGAGAGAATAGTGTGTAGTTATTGACTGGAGAGAATAGTGTGTAGTTATTGACTGGAGAGTTATTGATTATTGATTGGAGAGAATAGTGTGTAGTTATTGACTGGAGAGAATAGTGTGTAGTTATTAACTGGAGAGAATAGTGTGTGGTTATTGACTGGAGAGAATAGTGTTTAGTTATTGATTCTTGAGAATAGTGTGTGGTTATTGACTGGAGAGAATAGTGTGTATTGACTGGAGAGAATAGTGTGTGGTTATTGACTGGAGAGAATAGTGTGTAGTTATTGACTGGAGAGAATAGTGTGTAGTTATTGATTGGAGAAAATCGTGTGTGGTTATTGACTGGAGAGAATAGTGTGTAGTTATTGACTGGAGAGAATAGTGTGTAGTTATTGACTGGAGAGAATAGTGTGTAGTTAATGACTGGAGAGAATAGTATGTAGTTATTGATTGAAGAGAATAGTGTGTGGTTATTGACTGGAGAGAATAGTGTGTAGTTATTGATTGGAGAGAATAGTGTGTAGTTATTGACTGGAGAGAATAGTGTGTAGTTATTGACTGGAGAGTTATTGATTATTGATTGGAGAGAATAGTGTGTAGTTATTGACTGGAGAGAATAGTGTGTAGTTATTGACTGGAGAGAATAGCGTGTGGTTATTGACTGGAGAGAATAGTGTAAATTGCCATAGGGGTTGGTTGTATTCTGCGTTAAAAGCACGATTGTATCCTGTGTAGGAATGGTTGTATCCAAATGATGTTTGGCCACGGTGGTGATGTTGACTGGAGAGAATAGTGTGTAGTTATTGATTGGAGAGAATAGTGTGTAGTTATTGACTGGAGAGAATAGTGTGTAGTTATTGATTGGAGAGAATAGTGTGTAGTTATTGATTGGAGAAAATAGTGTGTGGTTATTGACTGGAGAGAATAGTGTGTGGTTATTGACTGGAGAGAATAATGTGTAGTTATTGATTGGAGAGAATAGTGTGTAGTTATTGACTGGAGAGAATAGTGTAAATTGCCGTAGGGGTTGGTTGTATTCTGCATTAAAAGCACAATTGTATCCTGTGTAGGAATGGTTGTATCCAAATGATGTTTGGCCACGGTGGTGATGTTGACTGGAGAGAATAGTGTGTACTATTTCTTCATGTAATGTTAGATATATACCAGAGTTAATTGGGAAAGTGAACTAAATCCTGGGTCCATACAAGCAATAACCACAAAATATTACATCATGCACATATTTTACTGTTGGCAAGAAATTCCAGAATTTAGTTGTCATATGAGAGTGACACAATGTCTTGCTGATTTATTACAGGATGCGGACAGTAAATCAGAGGCCCAGGGTAACCTGGTATTTAAGCAGTACCCACGGAAGGTCAGCATCCTTAACATGCCCCTGATAACCACCCTGTATTACAACTGTTTCTACCATGGGCGTGATGCTGAGGTAAGTTTGTTTATTCTCCTGTTATCAAAAGAGGCTTTCTTCATGTCAAGACCTAAAGATGATAATGTCATTTATTTATACAGGATTGCACAATTACAGTTGAACTTCAGTATCTCAAATACCATGGATACGTCAAAGTGATTCAGAAGTCCCTACCACTTATTCTTTAAGTAATTCTCTCTGCTTTTGCTTGACATTGTGTGATGTACATTGGGCATTGGTTGTAATTTTTTTTAACATTTACAGCCTTTTCAGCTTCTTTTTGTTTTGAATAGCTGAACCAATTCTAACCAATTTTGGTACACGATAAAATAACGTAATACCGGGGGCAACGTAATAAACGTTCCAAGTGAAATCCGTTAAATATATCATTTGGAAATTGTATATCTTTCGTTGGTACTCCGTGAAGGGGTGTGTGAATATATCTTTACTGTTTCTTTGTTTAAAAGACTATGATACTTTGTTTTATTTACATTTCTTCATGTTCTTATCCCTTTTCTTTATGTCTGGTGTAGGATACATAAGGATGTTTTGATAAACGTTGCTTTTCTGCATTCGTTTGGACCGCCATTTGTTCGACTTTAACATAGTGCGTTCATGTAAATTTCTCTCAATAACTCGTTCCGGTTCGTATTCAACATTCTTATAAAATAAATAATAACAAAACATCGTTTTTATTAAGTTCTCTTATAACACAATACACAGCACAATAAAAAAAATCCCACCCCCAAAACAACAAAACTATAGACACAAAACGCACACGATACCCAACACTTACACACTTTTCTCACCAATGATAAACACGGAGAACAATTTAAGCGCAATCCACATAGAAAAAATATAATGATGCACGAAGATTTCATTTATAATGCTAAATGATGGCATTAAAATCACATGCACATCAAGGGATTTTAGAATATTCACTGAGGTAAATGCCATGCACTGGACAGTCTGATTGGTGTATGTATGGACGAGATTTACGAACACCCAAGCTGCATGTCCAAACAATGGACAATTTTTAATTGAACACCTTTAGTCACCTATGTCCAAGCAGTTACCCAAGCTGTTTTAACATTGCTACGATAAATCTCGTCCTTCATGTTTGGTACCAAAGCTGTCTGTAAGTAGAGTTTTAATAACGAAGGTAATCACACTATGCTGAACACACAGGTGGTTGAAAAATTATTATTTCTTTGATTATTAAAATATGAAAAATGAAGTAAATTTCATAGAGTACAATATCTAAATAAACATTATTTAATTGTTTATCACTAGCTTCAATATGGGGTATTTACCTGTATTGATGTCTCTAGATCTATTGAAGCGTGATCAGTCAAGCGTCTCTAATCCCCAAACAGACAAGGAAATTTATGTGGTGACTGCCTCAGGCAGTCAAAGTGTGAATGGCTTATTATTTTGAGAATCACTATTGAATAATTAAGGGTTTATATTACGTTTTTGTTGAAATTTTTACAACGTAATACTGAGTCCCATCTTAGGACAACGTGATAACGAGGTCTATTTTATATAGGTTTGTTAAGAAATGGTTTTGTGCTTTGAAATTCCAACGTAATATGCGGACTAACATATTAAAGGGGGAACGTAATAACGAGGTTCCACTTTAGCATAATAACGGGAATTTTACTAATATGTGACAGAGACAAAAAATAACATTTTTGAATCATCTTTAATGCCTATTTACAAAATATAAGTAGAAAAAAATGAGTCTATCCCAGATCAGAAAAGATATGGTGTGTGTATGTACATACATGCCAACTTTCCCGATTTAGGCGGGATCTTCCCGATTTTACCCTCCGGTCCCGCTTTCCCGATCGGGAAAGCAAAATTACCCTAAAATCCCGATTTGAAATTTTTTCCGACCAAAATTTCCGATTTCACGATTGAAAACGAGTTTGAAAGCGGGATAATCGTGAAATCTCGTGACCAGAATTGGAAATCCCGCGTCATTTCTGAACTGGCCAATCAGAAATCGGGACAATAGTCAGCCATTGCTGTTTACCTGTGTCGCATGGTGTCGGGTTGGCCTGTGTCGGGGTGTTTATTGGACAGTACGAAGCATGTTTTGATAGTAATTAATCGGGAAGACGGATTTCAAATTGACCTATCCTTTACACAAACGTGAATGACAACGATGCTAGTGTCACCACCAAACAATCGGACATTCCGCCTCTCTCTGACAGCATCCAAAATTTGCAATAAGGTACGTCAAGTATATATTTTTTCCAACTATAATAATATAGGCTATCCAAATCTATCCGTCTATAGCGATGTATTATATAGTCTATATAGTGTAGTATTCATTAAATATACTTTGTGATGCGTAATTCGCACAAGTCTGTACTGAATTTTTTATTTAGCAAGTAGCCTTAATTTACAAGTAAAACGGAATATTTTGATGTGGGTTTTTTTTCCTGGTAATTATTTCAGATGTCATGGGTGCAAAGGGTTTGTTCGCAAACTTCATAGCAGGGCAGATCACTCCTTTTTTGGTTGCAATGCAGATTATTCCACCAGTCTCTGCAAGCCCATGTTTACAGACAAGCAAGATCGCCTTTGCAGTCGTACCTAAATGCATGTGATTTAATTTAAATTTTGATATATAGACCAGCCAATGTTTATTGTATGGTGTAAAAGGATGCAACCTTAAATATTATTTGATATTATATATGTGACTTGTTGGAGAAGATTTTTTGCTGAATAGATGATTTTAATAAAATATTAATGTATATCTTTCAAAGTTTTTTTTATATATTAGTTAATGGTCAAACACATTTGATGTTGTATTAATATATAATGATACATTAACAATGATTTGATTGATATTTTATTTGAAAGGACAAATATTTATTTTCATGCTAAAATGTCGTGAATTTTGAGCTTTGAAAAAAGGTCGTCGCGCGCAAAATCCCCCATGGGGATTTTTAAAAGTTGGCATGTATGTATGTAGGGGGTGGAATGATCATGATCCGTGCCCTAAGTGCCTGTGGTTTAAACAAGTCTGTGAGCATTGTCGTTAATGGGGCCCTCCTCTGTCTAGCAAAAGTAAACAATCAGGAGATTTTTGTTGACAAAACCTATTTTTGCCAAAGAAAGAAATTCTGGGTGCATTTCAAATTTCATATTACATACATCAATAACAGATAAAAAAAAAAGATTGATACCTTATTTTAAAAGATCTTTTTACTTAAATTTCAGAATCTTCTGACATCTCCTTTAGCTATAAAGACACAACACCAGGTGAGGCGCCATTGTCTGAAGCATTATGATCTGATGTACTGAAAGTGGAAAAAATGATTTATAACATATTTGTGTATTTTAAAACTTTTTTTTTTTGCTTAGTTATCAGACAAACAGTACATTTGGACTGCCCTGTCAGCAAGGTCAAGGTTAAAACAATGGAATGGCATTGAGGAACTCCTCACAGCTAAGGTATGATGTATAACTAGGTATAACTAGTCAATCTCTTCAGCTTTACAGTACTTATTAGTTTTTTCTGTGAGATACTACATACTATTTACATTCACTGAATCTTTTCTCTTATATTTCTTTTGAAATTGACATTGCTTTCATCATGCAATGAATACATGTTTGTTTCAAACTAGTTTGATCCGGTTTTCTAGTACCACCTGTCTTCATAATCAATACCAAATATGGAGCGTCATCAAGGTCAAAGGGTGCATTGTCTGTTCCGTTTAACGTAACAAATGGGTCAACCATATGGTATTTTAGAACTTTATAATTCTAGTTTATATTTTCTAAAAATGCATAAAAATATAAACAATAAAATGTCTCTCTTTTTTTGTTTCATTGGGTGATGAAGGTAGCAATCATTGCATAAAAAATTTGCATAACCCGCTAGTGTGATATCATATACGACCTCAGAAAACAACTGTTAGCCATTTTATAAAGGGATTACATTTAAACAAAATAAACAAGTAAAATATCACGTTACTAGTAACAGAATGTAGCGAACATTGCATACTCTCTACAACTACATATCGATCTTAAGAAAAACTAAATGCGTAGTGATGTAGAGCAGGAATTCCTGTATCAAATTGTTAATTTCATGATCCCCGGGGTAAAGGTTCTGACTCCAGGATGGGGCCATACTTGGTATATATAGTGTGTATGTGTAAAACATTTGAATGATATCTTTTCTAATGCTATTGATACAAATTGAAACTAAATAGGTATTTAGGAGAAGGCAGTCATTTACCAAAATTGTAAAGGACCTCCCCACTTTAGCTGTAGCTTGTGGTCCGTTTTTATAATCCTTCTTTTCAAAGAGAAATAGATTTATCTATTATACTTTTTAATATTAACCCTTTCTCTACCGGCACATTTTAGAGGTTTTTAGAGACTAAATGACAGTATTTTAAAATCGATTTAAATCTGCATGGATCACAATTTGGGGTAGGCATATGACATGTAATTTTGTTAGGAATTGGACAGGGAACAATTTCTTATAAAATTTGTCAATGTATTCCATGACCTCATATAGGTCTACGGGGTCAAAGGTCATATAAGTGCACATTTTTGCAATCTTTTTTCTCTGAAATATATATATTACGACCCCTCTCACTAGATTAGAGTCAAAAATAGGAAATTCTAAATGTATGAGCTAATGTGCCTTTTAATATACTACAAAAAGAACAAAATCAAACTAATCAATTTTATTGACAAACAAATATTTTTGGTTGCTAAGTAACAACACTCATAGTACAATTTTGACCATAATTTGCCTTTCTGCATCCATTCGACACAATTTAAACGTAATTACAATCCATGATGATTAGTAAATGTCACATTATTTTAAAAATATAATCTTTAAATAGATCTTAATCATTTTAAAAGGTTTTTAACAAAAAATATAATCAAGAGAATTAAGATCAAAGGTCATCAAATGGAAACTTCGTACTTTATATACTTGTCCATCATTTTCTAATAATATGACGTTTTGCCATTATGTTCCATTAAATATAATAAGTATTGCAACATTAAAACAAAGATCTTTCAATTATTGTTAATCTAAAATAATCTATTTTTATTCAATTATATTTGGTTGCTAAGCAACAACACCTTATCAAATGTTATCAAAAAGTACTAACCATTTTTCCTCTCCAAGTTCAACATAAACGAATGTTCAAGTACTTACTTTCAATCACTAGATTTAAATGTACTTGCATCATATTTAACAAAAATGTTCTTATATTCAACCTCTTGAAACCTATTTCTAGACATAATTCTTGATAACGAGTTGTTCCGACAGGGGCATGCGTTGACCAATATCTGTCTATCGACTGGAACTTCACAGCAGGCGTGTATAAGATAATGCACAAAAATCTGGAAAAAAAGTATTTCTTAATGCAAGGTGAAGATAACGAACAGTGATCAATCTCATAACTCCTACAAGCAATACAAAATAGATAGTTGGGCAAACACGGACCCCTGGACACACCAGAGGCGGGATTAGGTGCCTAGGAGGAGTAAGCATCCCCTGTTGACCGGTCACACCCGTCGTGAGCCCCATATCCTGATCACGTAAACGGAGTTATCCGCAGTCAAAATCAGTGTGCCAAGAACCGCTTAACAATCGGTATGAAACACGTCAGACAGCATTTGACCCAATGCGAGGTTGTATTGACGAACCAGATCGTTATAACGACCATAGAATTTGCGAAATGCTGACTTCAATCGAGACTGTTGAAATCCCTGTACCATCAACTTGTTTGTCAGTAGCTTACCTCGATTTAAAAACTGACTATACCCAGAACAAGCTCTTGCATATCGAATCAGTTGAGATATATAAACACCATATGCAGGTGATAATGGAATATTGCTACATAAATGTGGGAAGTAAACGATGGAGAAGCTGAAATCATCCCGTTTGTCATACAGTTGAGTTGTTAGTTTGCCGTTAATGTCTACTTTCAATAAAATATCTAAGTATGAAGCAGAAGTGGACGACTCTGTGGTGTCCTTTATTTCGAGCTCACAGGGATATATCAAATCGACATATGAATGAAAGCTATCATTGTTAATAGACTAAACGTCATCGTTAATACTTAGTCCTAAATACTAATGTATTGTCAAAGCTTTTGAATACTCAAATTGGCTCTGTAAATGTTTTCGATAATCAAGGCCCTCTGAAAAGTATGCCATTAATTACTTATGAAATTTTATCAGAGGTAATTGTAGTACACATTTAATAAATGAGTTACATGTACATTCACAGCCAGATTAATTTTGGTAAAGGTAATCTTTTTACTATGCATTTTATTATTCTTTTGAAACTGGAAATCACTGCCACAATATCGGTTTTTAAAACTAGTAATACCTGTACAGTTCCTCTTCAGTGAGAGGCTGCAAACTTCCTTGGGAAGTATATGGCAACCCTTCCCCCTAGTTATGACTATCTCAGCATAATGGTTGGTGGCAACACAGATGGAGAAAACCAAATCTTCTGTCAAAGACAGCTTCATAAAATCTGCAGTTTTCCGAATAATAGAGTCCCATATCTGAAAGAAAATTGCAAATAAAAATAAAATCAGTATTGGCCACCATACCTTAAAACGTGTCATACCTTATAATTAGAAACTAATTAGAAATTGTCTCATTTTGTATGTATACGATCCCTAGTTATGCAGCAAAAAAAAAAAAAAAAAAAGCAAAAAAAAAAAAAAAAACCAGTAAAATGGTACACACATATCAGTGTACCATAATGCCATGATTCCAATTGTGAATGTATTATCTGGATTTATTTGAATGTTAATCACATTTATACTGATTAAACCCTATATTCAACCTCAAAGAGTCATACCAACTGAAAGCCAGGTTGTCACCCCGAATGAAATGCCACAGTTCTGGGATCAGGTGTTCCTGTGTCCTCCACATCAGCATCCTTCCAATGCATGTCTGGATTTGTCAGTAGACTGTCGCTAGCGGATGATACCTGGAAACTTCCCACTAAATATTGGGATGTCAATACCCTTTTTAAAGAAGAAAAGAAATTACAATTAAGAATTGTTGGTTTATGTTTGAAAAGCAAAATCTAAGTTTCACGGTAGCATGGAACAGTTTCGCACTTAAATTTATTTACTCAAATTTATTTAAAGATAAGATAAGGGATTGCATACATGTGTTAGAAATGAATCGAATATTTTATTATACATTGCGAGAGTAGCAGAGTGGGTAATGAAAAAAAAAATATGTATCATGTAGGTATCTGCATTATGCCTAGCATATATTATACACGAGGGCAAATACTGAAGAAATTCAGGTTAAAACCTACAGGGTCCAGCGAAAATACTGAAACTCTGAGGGAAAGTGAATGACCCCAGATATAAAAGTTGAATTGAATTGCTTCTTAATGGTACCCAGTGTCTAAATCCCCTTGTATGGTACTCTGATGGGCTGTGGATTTAGTCGAAATTAGAGAAGGGGATTGATTGATTGATGTTTTCTGCCAAACTCAACAATTTTTCAGTTATCTGGTGGCACCCAGTTTTTTTATTGGTGGAAGAGAGAACCCAGATACCTGGGGAGAGACCACCGATCTTTCGAAAGTAAATTGGGAAAACTTTCTCACTTACCGGCGCGAACGGGATTCGAACCCGCGCCGACAGAGGTGAGAGGCCGTGTAATTTGCTCTAACCACTCGGCCACGGAGGAGGACGGCAAGAATGGGACACATGCCCATCAGGTCATAGCATACAAGTACCAGCATGTATGGATCACATGTAATTTATGGTCATAAGCTATTAAGTGTATATAAAATACATGCATTTGGATAAAAGAGAAATCAATATGATTTTTCATTAGCCTGTCATAATCAGACTTTGATTGATGTTAACCCACCCCCATTTTGGCCCAAACACACATTTTGTTTTTATTTCTGTTACAGAAGAAAGAAAATAATTCAAATTATGATAATAAATTCTATCATTACAATAATGCAAATTGTGTTTTCCTAACAGATTGTGTTTTCTTTTCATAGAAAGATAATTTCTTTTATAAACATGGAAAAAACTTGGAAAATAGCCTTCTCACCAGCGGTCGTGAATGCCCAGTCTGATTAAAACCACCCCATCCCATTATACACTAAATACAACCCCTTCTTACACTCGCGCGTCAGGTAAGGAGATAATTCTGGGGAAAAGGGGGGGGGGTGTTAATCAAACTGCCGGACCCGGACAGAGTGTTATTCACTTGTTTTAGATATCATAAAATATAAATATTTTCTTTCATGAAACGACAAAGCATGGCATCAAATCGCGGTTAATTAATCGTGAATTTTTCATAACAAAACCGCATTTTTTCTCCTTTTTAGTCGGCCTATGTGGCTACATCAACTTACATGTACGTATTTATACTGAATGCATGATCGTTTGGGTCATCCTGCAACAGGAGATCCAAAGCATCTTCTTCTGATGACATCAGGTCGTTTTAAAGATATAAAATACAAGCGTTCGCTGTGACAGTCACGGTGAAGCTGTGTTTGTTTTCGTTGAAACGGAAACACGTGTGTTCTCCGTGCACACTTTCAGAAAACCCCGCGAGGCCCGCGATCCGGATCACGGAAAAATAAAAGTATACAGGCTATATATAGGCGAACTTCTTTTTTGTTTTCTTTCTTTGGCAGAGAAAAAAATTATTACTATTCCGAACAAATATAACGTTTATATTTGAATTTGAAGTACTTTATTAATCTTTTTTAAATTCAATCTGCCGATGTAGCATTTATGAAGTTACATGTAGGTTGTGTAACTGTTATAAACCAATATTGGTTTTATGCTTTTTTTTTTTTTTTTTTTTTAAAAAAAGCAGAGATACCAGGCTGATTATTTCATACATGTATGTATGTTGTTTTAGTGTATCAACAGGTACTGAATTTACTAAAAAAAAAAAAAGGACAATACAAATAGTTTTCACCACTTTATTGTGCGACGCGCGTCGATTGCTGTTAGCGACGTCGATTTGTCGCTAATTTTTAAGAAAACCGCGCAGCATGTCCCAATTTCATTTTATCGTAATATAAAAACTACAGAGAATTATAAGGGTCCATCAAAAAGAACATTTCCTCTACTTTTACAGAATGTATTTACTTTTCCCTATTTCCATATATAAATATAGTTAAAACGCCGATCTGTTTAAACATTGAGAAATAAAATCGTAAAACAACGTATATGTGCAAAAAATTGCTATTTTCTTATAACTTTGCCAGGCATTAAAAATATTTTTTATATGTACTGAAAGCAGGGAATATATGCTTCTCAAAAATATAAAAAATATTGCATTCATAGGGAAAATAAAAAAAATCATACCGAGGGGGGAAATGGCCTTGCGACAAAGCGTTGCGTAATATTTAGACGAAGTCATCTTTCATTTTAAATGCTTTTTTTAATTTAATGGCTTTATTTATTCAATTGATTTTTACATAGTTAAAAAATATAGAAAATTTCCAAAAATATGATATATAAAACATATATATTACGTCCGTAGTTTCAAAGATTTATAGACACTCCTTTTGCGTAGCCCTGTTTTTACGCGCTATCGGTCATATTGACCGATACGGTAGAGAAAGGGTTAAACAAAATTATCATAATGATTATTGTCATTATCGTTTAAATGACTTCTTAAAGTTTGTTTTTACAGTTTTAAACTAGATGCATATTTAAGAAAAGCAGAAAATGATGTGAATTTCGCAATCCCAGGGTTTTGACTTTAGGATAGGTCCAAATTAGTCATATCTTGTTAATTAATGTTACATATATTAGATCGTGTAAAGCCTTTCACCAGTGTTGGCTTTTTTTTGAGGGCATTTAAAAGAAAGATGTATTAAGAACATGTCTTTTATACTTTTGCTGAATATTAGAATTTGGCTTAGATATTCAGAACAGGATTTTTTTTCTAGATTTGTAGCCCTTTGGACTAATGGTACATATAACTTATACTCAGGTGACCAATAAGTCCTGTTGGCATCTATATATTCTCATAGTACCCTTTCTTGGCATTTTTCACGTGTACTTCACTAAATACATGTAGTGTAAGTTTCACAATTTTCACAATTTCAAACATCAAACTTTCTGACAATGTTAAAGGAATACTGTAGACTGAGATACTGCTAATGTAACTAATGATATATTTTGGATTTTGGCATCTTGCATCAGATCACAGACCTCTGTAATGCCTTTTAGAGTAGATTCCATTGATTTATTAGCTTGAACAATGACTGTAAATCATTAGCATGTGGAATCTTTTTAATTTCAGTATTATTTATGCTTATATAAAGTTAGATCTTTTTCATTATTGATTTTCATGGCTAAAGTTTCTGCAGCAAAAATATAAAAAGGAGTTGATATTGGACAACATTGCGTAATCCTTCTTCACATATAGAACATGATTTATATAATGAACTGTTGTTTTTCATTTTATAGACTGGGTTTTTAAAGAAAAAATGTTTTACACCAGGGCCGTAAATTACATGGAGGCGGAGGAGGCAGCTGCCTCCTCCAACATTTGAGCCAAAAAAATTAAAATTTAAAGTTCATTAGAATTTATGTTGTTTCCAATAACTAAGAACATGATACCTCCCTTAAAAAGCATTCCAAATCTTTCTTTTAGAATGAGTTAGTCAAGTAACATCTTAGAAGGCCCTAGAATCAAGGATTTTGCACGAAACGTGTTCAGTGTGCTCAAAATGTGCTCAGCGTCTGGGGGCCTGGGCGGCCCCCAGACCCCCGCCTAATTTCCTGCCTCCTCCAAATTGAAGGTTAATTTACGGCCCTGTACACAACTAAGGAAATTATTTCCTATGCTTAATTTTCAAGAACTTCAAGGATAAGGTTAATTCAACAAAGTACATTGAATGACCTCTCAGAATGAACTCTCAGAATTTAAAAACAAATCATATATTATCTGCTGAGTTTACTCAAGTGACCTAAAAAGTAAATGCATGCTTAGGAAAAACAGAATAGAATGTACCAAAAAAAATGATGAATTTCGCAACCCCAGGGTTTAAACTCTAGGATAGGTCCAAAATAGTCGTATCATTAAATGTTAATACATATATTATATCATATAAAGCCTTTCTTCGGGATATGCACTTTTGAGGGCATTGAAGTTTTAAGAACACAACTTGTTTTTGATAAAATATACTGTTGCTGAATATTAGAATTTAGCTTAGATATTCAAAACAGGAATTTTTTTCTTCTAGATTTCATAGCCCTTGGGACTAGTGTTACTTTTAACTAGTGCTCAGATGAGGGACTAGTGTTACTTTTAACTAGTGCTCAGATGAGGGACTAGTGTTATTTTTAACTAGTGCTCAGGTGAGGGACTAGTGTTTGTATGGACAAAATTTTTGCAATGTAGAAACAAAATATATAGTGATATTAACCAAATATATCATTGATATATTGAAACAAACTAAAAAAAATGCTTTTCTTGTACTGAGTTTTTACAAGATGATACACTGTTTCCCATCTGTCACAAATGTAAATTATTCAAGAAATCAGGTCTAGAGATACAGTTTGTATGCTGCCAAATCTATCGTAATTCAGAAAGTCCTTCAGACGAGGATTTGATCAGCAATGACAGCCTGCATTTATATAATATATATATATATATATAAAGCACAGAAAATTTCACTTTATTTGGATACCCACTTCCGCCCCTACCCGGGGTTGAACTCACGACCTGCGGAACCAAATCTCCTAGCAGCATGAACCAGCGCGCTACACCACTCAACCATCTAGGCAAGTCAAAAAACTTGCTTTTGATGACGATGGAATTCTCGCCACGCTGTCACACGCTACACGGTCATTGAGAATGGAAATGGGATACAGTTATTTAATGTACATTTAAGAGGATCATACATGATACACATTGCATTCGAAATATTTCATATTAAGCACAGAAATAGCAATGAACTCTTAAATGAACATAACTGCCTTAAGTGAAGAAATATTTAATATGAAGCACAGAAAAAAAAATATATATATATATATATAAGCACGAAAACTCAACAACACCCTACTTTCTTAAAGTGTCGGATCTGAGAAGATACAAGGCCAGTAAAGAAATTTATAAAAGCATTGAAAAGGCCACGGCACTGTTGGTTATTTAAAACTCAGATGTTCAACGCAACCTGCGTCTTTATCAAGAGACATATATTACCTAAACAAATAACACACACCACAAAAAAACGACAAAAACCACGAAAAAACGACTTGAGTATTATTGCAGCCTGAAAACAGTATACCTGAATATGACTGTTGTAACCTTGGATATCTTTTAACAGGGTTGGTTTGGTAATACTAAGAACGTGTCTGTCATTGGTTTTGACAAGGTCTGTGAAATCCTGCATAGAACTTCAGCTCCTGATGAGGTGAGTGTCTAAGAATTTTTTTTTAGAAATTATAGGGACTATCCATTTACAAATCGATACAATTCATCCTGATTCACTGTCTGCCACTTGCACATGCGTCTTTAAATATTGAATATCACTTATGACGACAATCAAATTTCAGCAAAATATGTAAACTGTTAAAATATTGTATAGAGGGAAATATCTGTTGTTTTTCCTCCTATATGCATTGGAATATATGATGTACGTTGTAAAGAATTAGGTTTTGTCAACAGCTGATGCATTTCTGGTCCTAAGTTATTTTTATACCCCCCGCAACAAGTTGTGGGGGGGGGGGGGGGGGGTATACTGGAATCGGGTTGTCCGTCTGTCCGTCCGTCCGTCTGTAGACGCAATGGTTTCCGGACTCTAAAGCATTATCCTTTCCACCTACCGTCACCATATCATACATATGGACTACCCATGGGATGAAGATGTTCCCTATCGATTTTGGGGTCAAAGGTCAAGCGCACTGGACATCGAAGAAGCAATATGGTTTCCGGGCTGTAAAGCGTTATCCTTTCCACCTTCAGTCACCATATCATACATATGGACTACCCATGGGATGAAGATGTTCCCTATCGATTTTGGGGTCAAAAGGTCAAAGGTCAAGTGCATTGGACATCGAAGTAGCAATATGGTTTCCGGGCTCTAAAGCATTATCCTTTCCACCTGCAGTCACCATATCATACATATGGACTACCCATGGGATGAAGATGTTCCCTATCGATTTTGGGGTCAAAAGGTCAAAGGTCAAGCACACTGGACATCGAAGTAGCAATATGGTTTCCGGGCTCTAAAGCGTTATCCTTTCCACCTACAGTCACCATATCATACATATGGACTACCCATGGGATGAAGATGTTCCCTATTGATTTTGGGGTCAAAAGGTCAAAGGTCAAGCACACTGGACATCTAAGTAGCAATATGGTTTCCGGGCTCTAAAGCGTTATCCTTTCCACCTACAGTCACCATATCATACATATGGACTACCCATGGGATGAAGATGTTCCCTATCGATTTTGGGGTCAGAAGGTCAAAGGTCACGCGCACTGGACATCGAAGTAGCAATATGGTTCGGTTTGTCATGCCATTTGTTTTTTACACTCAGAAAAGAGGTAGTTTATACCTATTACCAACACCCTTTGGGAGATTGGGGTAAGCGGGGGGTATTCTTAGTGAGCATTCTCACAGTACCTCTTGTTCATTCATATCCAGCAATTTCCAAGTGGAGAAGGGGAAATACAAAATGGAAATTAATTTTTCCCCAAACTAATTCTTGATTTTGGAATATGATATTACAAAGTTTTCCATGGAAAATATTAAGTTTTTTTTTTCAAGATACAAAATGATATGCTTTATGAGTCATTCAAAACTATAAATTTACCTTTCCAATGTTTTTGCCTTTGATATCTTTACAAACTGTAATGGTAGCCATTTCCTCATGAATGCGATGCAATTGTAAACAATGTGCATGGGAATCTTGATAAATATAGTACATCTATTTTAATGGCATTAGGAATTTCGACAACAGAAATGAAAGTAGAATGTAAATATTAAATTTGAAAATACATGTGGGTATGAAATGCAGTGCTTTATGCCGGCAACTTTTCAGGAAGCACTAATGAACTTCATGATTAGCGCTCAATCTAATTAAAATCAGATCCTAGGATACGCTCACAATCGCTATAATAGGATCTGATATAACCCCATTGGGGGTCATATCTGCATGACCTTTCGCTTGGAATATTCATGAGAACTATCAGCCAGTCAGATTACACCATACAGACAATGATGGCTATTTAGGCGGTTCCTGGCAATTCGTAAACAAATTGCTGTAATCTCTCTCCCACGAAGTTTATTCCACACTGTAAAATTGTATATTCTCGCATAACGAATTTTAAACTTTTGCAATAATGCCTAATCTATTCTGTTCATACAAACAACAAAACGTACGATATGAAATACACCCAAATTAAATTACTTGTGAATTCCGATTTATGTATGAATAGGGATGGGTACGATTTGAATAGTTTTCAAGATAGTTTACATAAATAACGCGAGGAATATAACACAAGTTGACGTAAACGGTGCATTGTGACATTGCATCTAGCTGCGATATGTTTTCTTTCAAACCAAACAATTGCAGCCATTTTCCTTGAACTGTGAACACCGACGATTTCAAAGCCGACGCGCTGATTGGCTGACATAAAGTTCATCTGAACATGACCCCTAATTAGGTTATGTCAGATCTACTTACGCAGAGTATACGACGTGGATCTAAGAAGTCTGATTTTAATTAGATTGGATTAGCGCTCCATGGAGTCTGCTTCAGTCGTAGTTCATACTCTTACGTATTTTCAAAAATGAAATCTATTTCTTAAATGTGTTTTAAGTGAAACTTCTCGAAATGCTTGTTACAAGCTGTCTTCGATGAATCTAGTTTTTTGTTGTTGCCCAAACATATGTTTTGTGTTCTCTGTAATTATCATTTAATACCGAGCGAAGCTCGGACGGGCCGAAGGCCCGTCCGCGAAGCAAGGCTCTAAAGGTAACACGTATGTAAAAGAAAAAAGTCAAAATCAGCAAAAGAAAAAGAAATAATCTCTATATACGTTCACTGAAATTTTCGTGATCCATATGGGCGCCGCCATTTATTTTTTCCATTACCTGCTTCAACAGTTATTCGTGTTTTATTTTGAATGCCAATAATAGAAGACTCTAACGTGCAATTCGTAATTTAAACACTCAGTTTGTTGAAAGTGAATAGTATCATTATCATTGTAACAGGTTTTAGCAAATAAATACATATAAAACCGTAATACGACTAAATAGATGAACGAGTTCATGAGTTTCTTTGAATAAGAATATACGATAAAATTACGGTTACTTTTTTACCATTTTGAATTTATTGGTTAATTTTGTTTAGTTTTAACGGCCTTTTTCATTGCATACGGAATGTATTATTGTTGTTTATAATATGTTTGCTT
This sequence comes from Ostrea edulis, assembly GCF_947568905.1. Classification (NCBI taxonomy): domain Eukaryota; kingdom Metazoa; phylum Mollusca; class Bivalvia; order Ostreida; family Ostreidae; genus Ostrea; species Ostrea edulis. The sequence goes on along the minus strand of NC_079168.1, from coordinate 68,785,675 downwards.
TGAAAAAGAGAAAAAAGTATAGGCTAAATGTGCGTCACAATGCACAGTTTACGTCGCCTTGCGTTTTATTTCCCGCGTTCAATGAATAGGCGGATCATGTAAAACTGTTGTCCCCATATAAACTCCTTTAATATTGAGATGTTACGGGGTGTTTAGCGCAAGGAAATTTCATTCAAAATAT
>NC_079168.1:68715494-68780494 GCF_947568905.1 Ostrea edulis | reverse complement strand
TAAAACAAAACATTGCCATATTTATTGTGTTTATGGAACACACGCCCTAAGATTTGTTATTTTTGGTAACTTTGGTCTCTTGGTGCTGCTCGCTAGAGAATAAATGTTGACTCCGATGTTGTGTGATAATTACGTATTACATTACATAATTACATTACATTAATCATTGTAATTGGTTTTATATATATATACGAGAACCTTGAATTTCTAGTAATATACAACTGTTTCAATATATAGTATGCAGTCATGTTGTATTAATTTACATGTATGTATATGATGTAAAGCTACCAGGTTATGAAGGGGGTGGGAGAGGGAGGGAGAGAGAGAGAGTGGGGGCGATTCTGAAGTACAGTAATCTATTTTCAACAAAATGAATATCATTCCACTCTTTGGTTCTATTGTATCATGTGCTTAGTACACAATGCCTGTATATTTATCTGTTATGTCATTATATAAAAGTTTTTGCAATAGTTTTGTTCATCTATAAATTAATTAATGTACCAACTATAAAATTTTCACCAACACTAACAGTAATTGAGTTGTGTGATCTCAATTTATTGTGGTAATACTGATGACTTATTATAAGTACTTTTTTTAACTCCTTGTAAAATGATGATCATTGTTGCCTAACAGGCTAACCCTGCTTAATAGCATAAATTAATTAAAAGTTATTACCTATTCTTCCAAAAAGAAGTTGGGTTCTATAGATATATCTTTGCTCTATCAACAGGTGCACTTGTGATTTCTCGGGAAACGATCGTCTAGCACATGTATACATTATTCTGGATTAGAATCATTTCAGGAATTATTCTTCTTGTCCAAGTTTATCGTCTGTGTTCCCTTTGTCAGGGGTTCGATGTTGTCTGACTGTCCTTATACTAAGTCTCCAGTGAGCACGATCGTGTGGATCGACTGTGTCCATTTGCCACTGCTTACGGTCTTGCCTGATGGTTTCTTTCTATGTCTTCTTGGCTTTACGTTGCATATCCACCTAATCATAGCCCTGTCATTTCTCTGGAGTCGGACGAGTGATGACTGAGGGCCCAACACTCACTGCCATACAACATCACGCTTCTTACGCAGCTATCATAGACCTTACCCCTGGTGATAATTGGGATGTTCGGATTGGGAGAAGTTCTCTGAACCTTCCCCAAGCTGTCTTGACTCTAATGGTCGAACTTAGTTTGCAGCCACCTCCAGCACTCAGCATATCTCCTAGGTAGCAAAAGGAGTCTACCACCTCCAGGGTGTCCTCATCTATTTCAACTTCGGTGTAAGGGCGGCCCTCAATTGGGCGTGCTAGTCCTAGACATCTATTACATCTGAAGTCTGGATCTGGTGTGAGTCTACCATGCACTCCGCTGCATTTTTGTGCACCCATAGAGTGCAATGGCTGCACTGTATCACATTGCTCCTAACCCCTTTTCTACATACCGCACACATGGGTATTGACCAGAGTCCTTCAGTGACTGGAGTTCTGGGCCACTAACCATCACTTTTGTCTTTCCAGTGTTAACCCTCAGACCTTTTGCTTCCATGCCTTTCTTCTAGCTCATTCATTGTCTCTGCTATTATGACCAGGTCATCGGCATACAGTAGTTCTCATGGACATCCTGTGCGGAACTCATTGGAGAGGGCTTCAAGGACAACAATGAATAACAAGGGACGGAGGACTGATCCTTGATGTACTCCAACATTTATATTGAAGTCATCACTGTAGGTGTCATTGTCACGGATAACCGTGCTAGAATGTGATAAATGACAAAGTCACAGATACAATTTACATATTTATTTGGTATACAACTAAAATTTAAGTTTCTGGTCCCGGTTTTTGGCGTTGAGCGTAAAAGTTCCTCAAATGGCGTCTGGCTTATACACAAATCTACTATGCGATGACTGCTGTCTTACGTGGACACAACACACATGTCGGTGCTCCCCATAGTGTTTTGTTTCTATACTGTTGTACTTGCAGGGATATTTTAGACTCTAAGAAGCCTGTCAACCAGTAATTATAATTATCTTAATTATCTCTCTTTGTCAATTGGTGATACAGTACGATCTACAAGAATGGGCCTTCTCTATAATCTGATGGTTCGTTAAAGAAAACAACTCTATGCGAAGTTGAGTTTTACTTTCTAATATTTTATATTCATCATATATTCACAAAACACAATTATTACAATAATCACGTTTTTTACTAAAATTATCACTTGCCCCATCGGGCAAGTGTGTATTGAGTTTCACTTGTCCGAACTGGGTTTTCACTTGCCTCGGGCAATCGGACAACTGTTAATGTCGATCCCTGACTTGGTAAATACTACAAGGTAGCACCTACGACAATAAAGTCATACTATATAAACATACACACACGTTTTCAGGTTGAAACCTTACTTTACATTATCCATGGATATATACATCATACACTGTTATACATATAACTTACTTCATGTTATAACTAAGATACACAAAACTCTAGAAATTCTATGCATGAGTTACACAATACGTTTCTTACAGCGAAACAATTATGGTCAGTACTACACGCCGTAACTTTACAAACAGGACTATATAGCGAACACGTTTATGAAAAAGGAAACCGGTATTGAAACGAGCACAAAACACAAAGTATGAATAAAGATACTTGGAGGATTTAAAAACTGACTATACCCAGAACAAGCTCTTGCATATCGAATCAGTTGAGATATATAAACACCATATGCAGGTGATAATGGAATATTGCTACATAAATGTGGGAAGTTGACGATGGAGAAGCTGAAATCATCCCGTTTGTCATACAGTTGAGTTGTCAGTTTGCCGTTACTGTCTACTTTCAATAAAATATCTAAGTATGAAGCAGAAGTGGACGACTCTGTGGTGTCCTTTATTTCGAACTCACAGGGATATATCAAATCGACATATGAATGAAAGCTATCATTGTTAATAGACAAAACGTCATCGATATATCTAAAAGTCGAATTGAAGGTCACAGCAAGAGATTTCTTCTTCTCACGTAGAAGTTTTTGAATAAATTTTGCTTTATATGAATATAAAAACAGGTCAGCTAACAAAGGAGCACAATTCGTGCCCATGGGAATTCCAACAGACTGTTGGAAGACCTGATCACCAAAGACATTATTAATAGCTTTTTTTTTTTTTTTTTTACTATTTTCTTATCTCCCCTTGGAGAATGGCACGGTCCTTCATTTCAAGAACTTTGAATTCCCTTTATCCAAGGATGATATATGCCAAGTTTCGTTGAAATCGAGTGGACATGCACATAATGCATGTAGTTAGTAAATACTGGTTCCCTGACCTGCTCTTAGGCAAAGGTCCTACACAATCTACTAACACTCGACTTAAAGGTTTTTCAAATTCTGGAATGGTTTGGAGGGGCAGATTGAATTTTCTAATTAGCTTTATCTACCATCTGGCAAACATGACAAGAACTTCAGAAACATCTTTTTCAGCTTGGACCGTTAATATGACTCAAAATCTTGTTATAAGTCTTATTGAAACCTAAATGACCTGCTATGGGTGTGTCATGAGCCAAACTCGTCCCTATGATATATTACTGAGACCACTATCTGGTGAGCGACACGCCATATTTCATCTGGGTGGTCGCCATTTTCGCATACGGATGTCGATCGTCTTTCAGATAGTAGCATATTCCGACTTTAGCTGCCTCTTTTGCTGGAAGCACCCCCTTCCTAAGTTGGATAATGCTGGGGTTTTGTTCTGCGTTGAAATTAGCTGCTCTCGGTTGAGGTTGTCCTTGCCTTGGTCTAACTGCAGATTGAGACTATCATCACCATTGAATTTCAGCGAGATTCACTATCAGTTGGCTGTGTGTTTTCAAGTGAACTGTCATCAAGATCAAACAAGAAAATGTCACTGAGGCCAATTTCTTGAGATCAGCCGCGCCAAGGGGTTGAACATGATCAACCTCGATTTCTTTTCTTCTCTCTAGTAACAGCACAGGAAAAGTCATCATCGGACGCAACATTGAAAGGTGAAGATAACGAACAGTGATCAATCTCATAACTCCTATAAGCAATTAATACTAAATAGATAGTTTTTAAATCAAGGCGAGCTACCGACAGATAAGTTGGCGGTACAGGGGTTTCAACAGTGTTGATTGAAGTAAGCATTTCGCAAATTCTATGGTCGTTATAACGATCTAGTTCGTCAATACAACCTCGCATTGGGTCAAATGCTGTCTGACGTGTTTCATACCGATTGTTAAGCCGTTCTTGGCACACTGATTTGGACTGTGGATGATTCCGTTTACCTGATCAGGAAATGGGGCTCACGGCGGGTGTGACCGGTCGACAGGGGATGCTTACTCCTCCTAGGCACCTGATCCCACCTCCGGTGTGTCCAGGGGTCCGTGTTTGCCCAACTATCTATTTTGTATTGCTTGTAGGAGTTATGAGATTGATCACTGTTCGTTATCTTCACCTTGCATTCTTCTCCGGAACCACCGGACCGATTTCAGCTAAAGTATTCTTGAGTAGAGGAGAATCACGTTTGCTGAAATAAAGGGCCATGCTCATCTCCAATGGTACATAACCATAAAATAATGAAAAAATATATGGTGACTCCCCTTGGGGAGGGACGCGACCCTCCATTCGAAGAAACTTAAATCCTCTTCACCCAAGGATGCTTTGTGCCAAGTTTGGTTGAAATTGGCTAAGTGGTTTTGGAGAAGAAGATGAAAATATGAAAAGTTTACGACGACGGACAACGGACAAATTTCAATCAGAAAAGCTTAATTGAGCCTTCGGCTCAGGTGAGCTGCTAAGAGAAGTGATAATATTCTTGTACCTGGTCATCTTTTACAGGCCATATATTATGACCCTTGAGCTTAATGATGGGAAGTATGTAGTTAAGACATCAGACAGGCGTAAAGAAAAACGAGTTTGTCACATGGACGTGTTGAAAGATTTGACTGAAATTGTGTAAATCGGTTTCCATTTTAGCCAATGTTAAGATATTTCAAAATTGTACTGGAAATTACCTTAGTATAGCGATTATAGTGAAAAAGACTTTGAACAATAGGAATGTCCATTTTAGGAACTCCGAAATTCTTGCCAATCTTGAGCATTTTCATTTTCACCAAAAAGAACAAGTTCAAGTCTAATGGCTAATTATCCTTCAATTTCTCTGAATATTCCAAAATAGACCAATGCTACTTGTCATGATGTTATAGTGGGTGGCCTGTCAAGCAGCATCCTTATCGTCTGAATCCATTAATATTACAGAACTTAACAACAGAATTGCAGTAGTACATACTGGATAAGAATATCATTGAGCCAAGTAAAAGCGATTGGAGCTCATCTTACACTGTCGTCCAGAAACCTGATGGTACTTACCGATTATGGACTGACTTCAGAAAAGTGAATTTGGTCGCTATAAACTGATTCATATCAGATCTCCAAAATCAAGGACTCAGAAATGTAAAATTTGTCTATAAATTCGACCTGCTGAAAAGTTAATACCAAATACTATTAACTGAAAAAGCTACATAAATTTCTCCATTTGAATCCCGATAGGTTGTTGCAATACAAAATAATGCCTTTCGGCATGAAAAATGTTCCAGGCCCTATTTAGGGGAAGATTCACTCCCTTCATGACGTTCAAATGTAAGAAGCCTACATCGATGATGCTATCATGTAAAACTTATACGGTACCAATTTTGATGCACCAGATGCGCATTTCGACAAATAATGTCTCTTCAGTGATGCTCAACCGAAATGTTTGAAATCCGAAATAACTATGAAGTTTTAGATCTAAATATAGCCAAAAACAGCGTGCCAAACAAGTGGAGCCAAATTCGTCTAAGGATAAGAGCTATGCATGAGGGAGATGATCCTTAATTTTGAAATGAATTTCTAAATTTTATAACAGCAATTAAATATACATCCGTATTTTCAAGCTAGTAACGAAGTACTTAGCTACTGGGCTGTAGAGACCCTCGGGGACTAACAGTCCACCAGCAGAGGCCTCGACCCAGGGGTCATAATGTAAAACTTATACGGTACCAATTTTGATGCACCAGATGCGCATTTCGACAAATAATGTCTCTTCAGTGATGCTCAACCGAAATGTTTGAAATCCGAAATAACTATGAAGTTTTAGATCTAAATATAGCCAAAAACAGCGTGCCAAAGATAATCCGAAATAACTATGAAGTTTTAGATCTAAATATAGCCAAAAACAGCGTGCCAAACAGGTGGAGCCAAATTCGTCCAAGGATAAGAGCTATGCATGAGGGAGGGAGTAACGTCTCCGAATCAAGCGCTACTTCGACATTCTGACTAAAGCGAACTTGACTGTGAATCTTGCAAAGAGCTATATTTTTCATGCTACTGTATGAATATTTAGGTCATGGATTAGGTCAAGGTCATGTTACATCTATTATGGCTAAAGTGGGAGCTATTACAAGGTTCGCGATTCCTATAAACAAAAAAAGTTAATGAGATTTTTTTTGGAATGAATGGTTATTACAGAATTCCCCCCCCCCCCCCCCAATTTTTTCCTCAATAGATGATCCACTTACCAATCTAATGCAAAAGAGGATTAAATTCAAATGAAGAAAGAAATGCGAGGAATCATTTCTAAAAATTAAATCTGTCCTGATGAGTAGTCCAGTTCCTTTAGTCCCATATTGTTCTGAGTAATATAATTTTTTTTTTTTTTTTTTTTCACATATATCAGTCTTTAATTCCAAAATACATTACTATTTCGGGGTAAAGTCTCCGCAGAGACCCCCTTATAATCTTTACCTAGGGTGCCAGGGGCCCCTTGGATTAGATGTATATAGGCATACATATACATATATATAAATTTATCATATAAATTTCTACATATAGAAAACACAAACATATATGCATACATACAAACACACACACATACTGTTATATAACAAAATTTATTAACATGTTATGGCAAAAAAGGTTCTTATTTTTACGGAAAAACCAACAACACAACAATATAATTATGTACATAAAGAACCTGAAACTGCCATATGGCGGGGTTAACAATTCAAAAGTTCATATCACAACCCCCATGGCAGCACTATAGGAGGACAGGACCCCTCCTCATAGTGGGAACTTTTTGCAAAATACCAGTATATAAAAGGTTTATTACAAAATTTTATTTGATATAGAAATATAGTTGTTTGTAATCAATTCAAATTGTTCAAAATAAACTCACATTGTAACATAGTTAAAAATGTGCATAGACAGATATTTGTCAGGTTTCATATTATAAAAAGTCATACCTGCAAAGGTGTATAAATTACAATTTGTCTTTAATTGCTTTCATAACTTTAGCATATTTTTTATCCTGAATTTTTGTGTACACTTCTGTATAAAAATTCAATTTACTTTTTATGTGGTTACATATTTCTTGAGGTTTTTCGTCTTTGTTATCTAATCTACAATACATTTTATACTTGTATATTTTACAGGCAATAAGAGATATTATGCTATTCAAAAAGAGTGTCTTTTCATTGTTTTCATAGTAAAATCCTATCACAATTGTTTTCCACGATATATCAAATTTTAAAATTTGTTTAACAATGTCCCATATATGAGAAACATTTTTACATTTTAAGATAAGATGTTCATTGTTTTCTTTAGCATCTCTGCAAAAGACACAAAAATCATTTTCTACTATCTTCCATTTCTTCAGCAATTCTCTGTTACACAATAGATTATTTAATAATTTATAATTAAATTCTGATATACTTCTGTCTCTTATGGATAAGATTTTTTGTTCATAAATAGATTTCCAAGCCGTTTTTGTTATTTCAAAAACCTTTCCGTAATATGTTTGGTGTAATGGAGGTATAAATTTTTCATGACAAAGAATTTCGTAAATCAACTTTGAATTGATATCACACACTTTAACATGTCCTTTACATAATAAATCGTATGATGTACTCCCATGAAAAATGTTTTCGTATCGTATATTTGAATATTCATAACTTTTGAAGGTTTTTGTTATAACTGTTTTTATAATCATATATTCACACATCCAGTTTTTTTTACATATAAGTTTGTCATCAAACCATTCCAAAGGTTTTATGCCATTTTCATTTACAATATCATTCAAAAATTTAAAACCGCTCCTCAGCCAATTATGAAAAAATATTGGCTTGTTTTTGTACATAAAATTTTTATTACACCACAACGGTTCTTTCAATAATGCATTCAGATAAAATTGTTTTTTATTTTTTTTACATTCGTTGAAAAATACAAGCATTTCCTTGTAGAATAGAGGAAAATGTTCCATTATTTGATAATCATTTGATTTCGTAATATTTGTTTTACATAGATATTCAAAATCAAAGTCTCTTTCTTTGCACAAACTATCTACAAAAAAGAATAGAGAGTTTCTCTCGCTTGAAATCCTGTTTATCCAAGATACTTTTATGGATTTTAATTTCAAAGATACATCGACAATTCCAATGCCTCCCTTTAGGACATTTCCAATCTGTGTATTTCTTTTAATTCTATCTCTTTTGTTCCATATATAGTTATATAACAAACTTTGAAATTTCTTAATTACTTCTTCATTTGGAAAGCTCAGAACTGATCCAACATATATAATCTTTGATATTGCTAGGCTATTGATGACACAAACTTTACCAAAAATGGTTAGTTTTCTTTTTTTCCATGATTCAAACAGTTTTTCTAAGTCATCTACAATTTTTGTCCAATTGTTTTTATAACATATTTCTTTGTTGTGTCCTATATAAATTCCAAGAGTTTTTATGCTATCATTGTTTACGTTAACATTTCTAATTTGTTTATAATGATATTTGTGAGGACCCGTTAATATACATTCTGTTTTTGACATATTTAAATACATACCCGAAACATTGCTGAATTTTGCTATGACTTTTAAAGAATGTTTTAGAGAGGTTTCATCTTTAAGAGGAAGAGTACAATCATCTGCATGTTGTATAATCTTAATACTGTTAGTCATTCCTGGTTTTTGAAATCCATTAATATTTGAATTCGATCTAATATTTACCGCTAATATTTCTATAACAAAAAGAAATAATATTGCAGAGATGGGACATCCTTGTCTTATATTTCTCTGTATATTGCATGTTTTGGACATCCATCCATTATTTTTTATTTTAAATATAGGTTTATTGTATAGTATGTTGACCCATTTGAGAAAGTTTTCGCCAAAGTTAAATTTTTTAAGAACTTTCGTCATGAAGTTCCATTCCACAGAGTCGAACGCTTTTTGGAAATCAAGAAATAACATTATTGATTCTATATAATTTTCTTCACAATATTCAAAAATATCAATAATTAACCTTGCATTCAGAGCTATATTTCTCCCTTTTATATAAGCTGATTGATTAACATGTATTGCTTTATCCAACACTTTTTGTAGTCTATTAGCTAAAAGAAAAGCTATTATTTTATAATCAGTATTTGTAAGACTAATAGGCCTATAATTGTTAAGACTCTGCGGGTCTCCTTTTTTAAATAAGAGAGTAATTAAAGATAGTCTTTGTGAATATGTCATTGTATACTTTTGGAAGATCTCTTGAAGAGTGCAATAATAATGTTGTTTTATGTTTTCCCAGAAAGTTTGATAGAATTCACACGGTAATCCATCAGATCCGGGTGATTTATTTTTTTTCAAAATGAATACTGTTTCTGTACATTCTGATAGTGAGGGAAGGGTGTCTAATTCATTTTTTTCTTCATCATTTAGACTATATTCTAATTGTATATTACTTAAATATTCATTCACTTTATTATCATTTTCATTATTTGATGTATACAATTTTTCATAAAAATTGCATGTAGAATCTAATATTTCATCTTCATCAAAAACTGTACCTTTTTCATTTTTTAATGATTTTATCACATTTGATATTTGTCGTCTCTTTTCTAAATTTAAAAAATAAGAGGTATTTCTTTCTCCCTCTTCAATCCATTTTGCCCTTGATCTTACCTGTGCACCTTTTGCCTTTTTGTTTATTTATTCTGTCAATTCATTTTCTAATTTTCTTTTTCTATTCATATCTATTTTTTCATATGGCAAGTCTTCTATCTTACTTATTTCTCCTTGAATAGAATTTATTTTGTTTTTGTAAGATTTAGATATATTTTTCGATAAATTTATACATTTTGTTTTTATATTCCTTTTCAAATTTTCCCATGAATCTAGTGCATTTTCTTTATCGAAATTATAGTTTTTCAGGAATGTATTCATTTCGTTCATGAAGGTTTCATTTTCAATTAAAGATGTGTTAAATTTCCAGTATCCTGGACCTCTAAGGTTTTCATTTACAATCAAAGAAAAAATTAAACACTTATGATCAGACATCCTAGTACCGTTTGAGTGTGAACCAGGAATGTTTTGAAGCCTTATATTTTCACATTGAAAACAAAAGGTATCGGATAGTAAAATATAATCTATTCTACTTGTTGGGATATTTACTCCGTTACACCATGAATATCCTTTTTTTCCGCTTTTCATAGTTTTCCACATGTCGTGTAAATCGAGCTTGTTCAGTAGTTGTTTTAAATTATAACACTTTTATCTGATTCATTTTCTGTTGAGCAATTAAGGTCACCACATATCAATAGATTATCAAAATTTGCTGTATATTTACTAATCCATTCTTTAGCCCGTTTAAAAAAATCACATCTATAATTGATATCGTTTGGAGCATATAAATTAACTAATGTAATAATTTTTTCATCATATGCTATGTTAACCATGAGTTTCCTGCCTTCATTAGATTTATGTATATTTAGTATTTTGAAATTCAAATCTTTATTAAATAATATTGAAACTCCTCTACTGAAAATTGAATCGGAAAAGCAATGTATTGATATACCTTTCCACCTTGCATCATAATTTAGTACATTTTTTTCAATATAGTGGGTTTCTTGCATAAATATTACATCAAAACAGCTATCATTAATCCAGGTATAAAATTTTATACGTTTTTCTGCAGTATTTAAACCCCTGCAGTTCACTGAAATAATATTTAACTTGTTCATGCGTATGACTGACTAGCGGTTTTTTTTTGTTTTTTTTTTTTGTTTTTTTTTGTTTGGTAGACTTAACTCTGTTTTTTGCCCTGCTTGTTTCTTGTTGATCTAGAGGAATTGTTGGTAGCTGAATTTTCGTCCGTACGCTGCAATTTGGCTGCCATGCCGTCGAGGATACGTCCAAGCTTATTTTCACCTGGCCAATGTTGCATTAGAGTATGAGATGTTCCGGTCACGTTCAGCCCGCTACCCCAATAAGTATCCCACGTCGATTCCACCAGAATATCGGATTTTCTGATTTTTTTTAAAGCACTTCTGAATTGTGAACAATGCTGTAGTTTAGATTCCAGTATTTCCCGCATAACGGAGTCTTTAGATGTAATCCAAGCATCAGATTCCAGGACCTGACCTCCTACACGTTTGGCATCTAAGGCGGTTTCAGCTTTACTTACGGCTTCTGCACGGTTAAGATCACCAGAACGTAAGGATTTGATGTGTTGGAAAGCATGTTCGGCTGAAGGATATGTTTGTTCTGAGTAATATAAGCTTACCGTTGATGCTAGTGACGTCAGTGTCGGTTATGCTTTGTTTCAAAAACATAGTAACAATGTACATGTAGATACAATAGTTACTTTTTACTTTTTTTTCAAAGAAACTTGCAAAGGGTCAACAAAATTATTCTATTATTTATAAGTCTTGCTTTGTTGTTAGCTTTACAACATTTTGATGTTTGTTTGAATGTTACTGTGTATTCAATTGTTGCTTTATGGATCATACTCTCTCACTTTCTTGCATAAAATGTCAAACAAGAATCAAAGATCACTAGATGGAGATCATTGTTACAAGAGTATTAAGCATATCAGAGGAAACAGTGACATTGCAGATTTCTTATCAAGAGTTTCACGTAGATGCTTCTTTCTGTTATATTTTTATTGCCTTAATTTGATATTTATGTACAAGTATAGGTCTTGAGGTTTTCTTTTACATTCAAACTTTTTAAAAGGTGTGTTGTGCTGTGTGTGTGTGTGTGTGTGTGTGTGTGTGTGCGTGCGTGCGTGCGTGCGCGCGCGTGCGTGCGTGCATGCGCGTGTGTGTTGTGTAATACATTGATGGACAGTTATGACCTAGACACGATTCTAGACCTTCTATTTTTAGAAATTGTTTGTCAGAGTTGAATAGAAAGATTGTATGCTCTAGAAGAGTGTTGTTTTAACATAAATAGACAGTAAATCTTGTAGTAATAAAAACTCTGTAAGCGCTCTACATATAAAAACTCTGTAAGCGCTCCACATAAATAGACAGTAAATCTTGTAGTAATAAAAACTCTGTAAGCGCTCTACATAAATAGACGGTAAATCGTGTAGTAATAAAAACTCTGTAAGCGCTCTACATAAATAGACAGTAAATCTTGTAGTAATAAAAACTCTGCAAGCGCTCTACAGAATTGCATTTGGGCTTTCACTCATATTGAAATGTCACCAGGTGTAGAAAACTACTACAAAATTAGATTTGGATTGGACTTAACAGCCAATTTGTGACAATTTATATCCACCATCAGACGTTGTTTTTTGTGAACTTTGATTAAACCTATTGTAAGTTTGTAATTTGTTATTCCATTCTCTTTTATATTTTCTGTAGATAAATTGTTAAATCCTTTAATTTTCTGTGATTGATTTCTGCTGGTCATGGGTCATTCTGACCCATAACATTATCTTTACCTTTATCAGCTCTCAACATAAATGTTTACAAAAGGAAACAAGTAATACAACATACGTATTCCAGTGTACATTTGAATTAATACCTCTGCTTCTTGATGTGATGATATCTTGCAGTGATGAATTGATGTCAAATCCTATTATGTATTACATATTCGCTAACTGACACATCAAATCTATGTTTGAAATAAAAGTATATTACATTGATGTAGTACCATTTATTTTCTGAATACAACATAAATTTAATTCACAAAGAAAAGAATGAATACATCTAGATGCACTGTATATTAAACATGTGTCAAGGCATCAATGGATATGGAGCAAATGCAGAACTTTAAAAAACAATAAATAATTGTACACACAATTTCTACACTCCTAGGATGGTCATCTATATTCTGGTAGACATGGTACACATTACCCAACAATAAAGAAAACGTGTAGACAGTGACGTAGACATGGTACACATTACCCAACAATAAAGATAACGTGTAGTGGAGTTATCCCTTCACAACAGCTGATTGCCTATGCATGAAAATTCCAAGAATTTCGTTTAGTGTATACTTTAGTGCATTACATTTGACTGTTCTTACATATACAACGCCCAAATATCGAGATCTTGAAACAACGTTCTGGTGACAGTTGAATGACTGCAAGGACATTTTTTTGGTGTTGACACATGACAATGGTCTCTCAATAACTGCAATGAAATAATGACTTAAAATGTTTCTTAAAAGCTTGGTCACAAAATCCATAAATGACTGGGTTTACCACGTGGTTTATGAGCGGTAACCGTATTGCGACCCTATAAATCGCTTCCTGATGAATGGACAGGTTTTCTTTGAAATCCCTGTGCAGAGTAAGCACCACTCCAATAGAGACATAGGGGAGATAAGCCAAGATGAACAGGAGTGTAATCAAAAACAACACTTTCGTCTTCCTATTCTTTAATTTGACACTGTTGTTGGGATTTTTTGTTGACTTTCTCTCGATGCTGTGGATCCTTTGCTCTATTTGGCATTTCATTGCTTCGGTCATGGGTTGAACATTGGTGTTGCTAGGAGTAAAACATATATTATGTTGCATCTGCAAACGCTCAATTTGTGCCTTTCTGATAGTTTTACCGATGACCAGGTAAGTCATGCTTAAAATGATTACAGATGCACAGTAAACTAACCAGTAGAAACCAAGATAGAGAGCCGGGAAAATCGTTGTCAGTGCCTCGTCTGAAATATAGCATATTGTCGCTGTTGAGTTTCCGATAGAAACTGCATAGTTCCCATTGAAAACTAAAGCTGGGACCGCGCTGAAAATGGAAAATACGAAAACTGTCCCGCAACATCGTTTTGCTGTGGTTATGGACATTTTCTCTTTGAGAGGATGGACGATATGACGATAACGCGAAACCGCAATCACTAGCAACGTCATCAGAGACCCCATGAACAGCACACCGTTATTGAATCGAAAACATTTGCACAACCACTCTGGAATATGAAAGGGGAACACGAGGTCAATGAGTTCTAGGGGCATGTGCACAGCACAGGTCAAGACATCGAACATGGCCAAGAAAGACACAAAGATGACGTAGGTGGATTTCTTTTCCATGCGAAATAAAAATATGTATAATGAGATGCAATTTCCAGGCAACCCAAAGACAATAGCCATGACAATGAACACGGCAGCCGGTAACCGACCTGTCCTTAGTCCGAGAAACGCTTCTATTTCCGTAGTGTCCTGTGTAGAATTCATGGTTCAGCAGCTGAAATAAGGATATGCATAGATCAAATTAAAAATGAAGACAGAAAGGATTTTGTAATTTCAAATACTGGGTATCCATTTACTTCATGATATATTTTTTTCTGCCTGTATTGTTGAATGAAAATCACTACACATAATTTCTAAATTAAATGCGTATGCTTTTATGCATAAATGATTAAAATTGTATTTGCACGTTCCAACAGTATATAAACGACTGCATTGCCACTGTGTGTTGATCAGTGCTTCGCAACTTCGTATCTATTTATTTCCATAACGGGATTTAACTCATATTCGTGTTAAGCCTGATTATGCCTCTGCTGATTTTTCACAATATATAATATATAAATGTAAAGCAACATATCTTCCTTGAAAATGCCCATGGTCTAGCTAGTATTCAACATTTGGGTACAGGAATGTGCCTTGTTTTGAGTGTTTTCATGCATGGTAGTTGCCAGCTATGAGCAAAACTAGGCAAATTCCCAAGAGAATTAGCGAGTTACTACAATATAGTCTCCAAGAGCAATGTCCAAACAGCCAAAGGTCAAAATATTTCTCGGCTTTAATTCAATGACTATCTATTAAATTGTAGCAATGAAAGGTGAAGATAACGAACCTTTAGGGAATACAAAACGAAGAGTTGGGCAAACAAGGCAGGATACTGACAAACAAGTTAACGTTACAGGAGTTTCAACAGTCTCATTTAAAATTAAGGTTAGCCTATCATTGGGTCCAATGCTGTCTGATGTGTTTCATACCATAGGCTGTTCTTGGCAAACTGACCCAAAGATAGGTTGTATTGACAAACTAGATCATTATAAAGATCATAAAGTTTACGAAATGCTGATTTTAAACTATTTAATCTTGCAAAATATTTGAAATTGAAAGGAAATTCCATTAGAGTACTTTTTTAAAGGTCCGTGCATGTAATGAAATCTGAATTTACACATACTTAAATTGTTCTATGTATCTTATTTTTCAATGTCATTGTTTTGATTGATACCACAGAGTCGTCCACTTCTGCTTCATACTTCGATATTTTATTGAAAGTAGACATTAACGGCAAACTGACAACTCAACTGTATGACAAACGGGATGATTTCAGCTTCTCCATCGTCAACTTCCCATATTTGTGTAGCAATATTCCATTATCACCTGCATATGGTGTTTATATATCTCAACTGATTCGATATGCAAGAGCTTGTTCTGGATATAGTCAGATTTTAAATCGAGGTAAGCTACTGACAAACAAGTTTTCAACAATCTCGATTGAAGTCAGCATTTCGCAAATTCTATGGTCGTTATAACGATCTAGTTCGTCAATACAACCTCGCATTGGGTCAAATGCTGTCTGACGTGTTTCATACCGATTGTTAAGCCGTTCTTGGTACACTGATTTGGACTACGGATAACTCCGTTTACCTGATCAGGATATAGGGCTCACGGCGGGTGTGACCGGTCAACAGGGGATGTTTACTTCTCCTAGGCACCTGATCCCACCTCTGGTGTGTCATGGGGTCCGTGTTTGCCCAACTATCTATTTTGTATTGCTTATAGGAGTTATGAGATTGATCACTGTTCGTTATCTCCACCTTGCATTGATTGAATATTATTATTCAAATTCTCGAGAGGGACTCTCGAGAATATTTCACTCATATGGAGACGTAACCACTGCCGGTGAAGGGCTGCAAAATGTAGGCCTATGCTCGGCGCTTATGGCCATTGAGCAGGGAGGGATCTTTATCGTGCCACACCTGCTGTGACACGGGACCTCGGTTTTTGCAGTCTCATCCGAAGGACCGCCCCATTTAGTCGCCTCTGACGACAAGCAAAGGGGTACTGAGGACCTATTCTCACCCGGATTCCCACGGGATCATTGTTTTGATATTTCCGAATTGTTTTGATATTTCCGAGTGTTATGACATAAGATTAAAGGGTCTGGTTCACGCTTTTTGAATGTTTGTTTTATTATTTTTTATGCTAAACATTAAAATATGGCTCATTCAATGTTGACAGGCAAAATTTGAACTTTCTGAATGCAATAATAAGAGCAGTATTAGCCTTAATTTTGTGTTATGTAAACAAAGAATCAAGTCTTTTTATCTTTACAAATTTTTGCAGTGTCTAGATTAGACCATCTTATACTTAATCCACCTACGTGTTCTTATTCTTCATCTCCTTTCAACTATAGTCCAGCATGATATTACTGGTGATGTTGATATAGTTGAAAATGAGGACCTCAAATCACTTATTTTAAAAGGTCCTAAATACAGAGAACATCGGTCTTTTAATTGGCGATAGAACTTCATCTCTATTATGAATTCTGTTGAAGATTATGCCAGACGATGGGCTAAATATGAAAAAAACTTGATACATTGTCACAATGGCTTAAAAGCATAAGGTGAATATCAAAATCCCGCATTAGACATATTAAAAGAAAAATACGTACCATCTATCCTTCTGTGTTTAGTAAACCAGAAGTGATAAAGGAATTAGATAGATTACATGAGGACTATGTTTTGGTTCCAGCTGACAAAGCTAGTAACAACATAGTCTTTGTTTGTAAGGCTTATTATTACAACTGTATTTTAAACGAACTTGGCATTTATTTCACTTTTGGTAATCGTACTTATACTCCAACTACCCTTTCAAAAATGAAATTCTTCAAAACCATGTTTCAATTTTAGACACATTTGATATCCCAGTCAATGGGTCGAATGAATATGAGTTACCGTACCTATACTGGATTCCTAAAGTACATAGAAACTCTTACAAGCAAAGATACATTGCTGGACCCAGTAAGTGCTCTACCAAGCCCCTATCTTTGCTTCTCACGAAAATATTGATATTAACAGCTATGAAGGAGAAACTTCAAACGTACTGTGCGACTACATATGCCAAAAGTGGTGTTAATCAGATGTGGATTCTAAAAAATTCTAAAGAAGTTTTAGTAAACTTGAAATCACAAAACTTTTCCCAAATCAGTAACATCAAAACCTATGACTTTTCAACGCTATACACGACGATTCCTCACGAGAAATTAAAGAGTAGACTTTTTGACATTATAAACAGTTGCTTCTTCAACAAAAACGACAAAAGGAAATATTCATATCTAGTGATCAGTCATTCAAAAACATACTTTGTTAAACACCACTCCGATTCCACGCACAAGTACTCTGAAGTTGAAATAAAAAATATGCTAGATTTCCTCATTGACAATATCTTCGTGGTCTTTGGTGATCAGGTCTTCCAACAGTCTGTTGGAATTCCCATAGGCACTAGCTGTGCACCTTTATTAGCTGATCTGTTTCTATATTCATATGAAGCAAAATTTATTCAAAAACTTCTACGTGAGAAGAGAAAATCTCTTGCTGTGGCCTTCAGTTTTGTCTATTAACAATAATAACTTTCATTCATATGTCGATTCGATATATCCCTGTGAGCTCGAAATAAAAGACACAACAGAGTCGTCCACTTCTGTTTCATACTTACATATTTTATTGAAAGTAGACATTAACGACAAACTGACAACTCAACTGTATGACAAACGGATGATTTCCGCTTCTCCATAGTCAACTTCCCATATTTATGTAGCAATATTCTATTATCACCTGCATATGGTGTTTATATCTCTCAACTGATTCTGCGTATAGTCAGTTTTTAATTCGAGGCAGATACTGACCAACAAGTTGATGGTACAGGGGTTTCAACAGTCTCGTTTGAAGTCAGCATTTCGCAAATTATATGGTCGTTATAACGATCTAGTTCGTCAATACAACCTAGCATTGGGTCAAATGCTGTCTGACGTGCTTCATACTGATTGTTAGACCGTTCATGGCACACTGATTTTGACTACAGATAAATCCATTTACCTGATCGGGATATAGGACTCACAGCGGATGTTACCCGTCGACAGGGGGTGTTTCCTCCTCCTAGGCACCTGATTCCACCTCTGTATATCCAGGGGTCCGTGTTTGCTCAACTCTGTATTTAGCATTGCTTGTGGGAGTTATGAGATTGATCACTGTTCGTTATCTTCGCCTTTCATTTAAAGTATCTCGATTTTACATCGTTAGAAATTTCACTTTAAAATGACATATTTTACCTAAAAATACTTGAAATGTGATAAATATGATAAACTTTGATCGATATCGATTTCTGTTGAAAACTTTGTAAATAAGAAAATACCACATCCTTTGTTTACAAAACAAAAAATAAACTCTCGAAAATGAGCTTCAGTGATAATGTATAACCTTAATTTTCCTGTGAAACCTTTTAAAAACATTAGACAGTATATCTTTATCATAAAAAGTGAAAATCAAAGTTTTGGGGAAAATCGTGAATCAATCCCTTTTTTTTTTTTTTTTTTTTTTTTCACATATATCAGTCTTTAATTCCAAAATACATTACTATTTCGGGGTAAAGTCTCCGCAGAGACCCCCTTATAATCTTTACCTAGGGTGCCAGGGGCCCCTTGGATTAGATGTATATAGGCATACATATACATATATATAACTTTATCATATAAATTTCTACATATAGAAAACACAAACATATATGCATACATACAAACACACACACATATAATATACTGTTATATAACAAAATTTATTAACATGTTATGGCAAAAAAGGTTCTTATTTTTACGGAAAAACCAACAACACAACAATATAATTATGTACATAAAGAACCTGAAACTGCCATATGCGGGGTTAACAATTCAAAAGTTCATATCACAACCCCCATGGCAGCACTATAGGAGGACAGGACCCCTCCTCATAGTGGGAACTTTTTGCAAAATACCAGTATATAAAAGGTTTATTACAAAATTTTATTTGATATAGAAATATAGTTGTTTGTAATCAATTCAAATTGTTCAAAATAAACTCACATTGTAACATAGTTAAAAATGTGCATAGTCAGATATTTGTCAGGTTTCATATTATAAAAAGTCATACCTACAAAGGTGTATAAATTACAATTTGTCTTTAATTGCTTTCATAACTTTAGCATATTTTTTATCCTGAATTTTTGTGTACACTTCTGTATAAAAATTCAATTTACTTTTTATGTGGTTACATATTTCTTGAGGTTTTTCGTCTTTGTTATCTAATCTACAATACATTTTATACTTGTATATTTTACAGGCAATAAGAGATATTATGCTATTCAAAAAGAGTGTCTTTTCATTGTTTTCATAGTAAAATCCTATCACAATTGTTTTCCACGATATATCAAATTTTAAAATTTGTTTAACAATGTCCCATATATGAGAAACATTTTTACATTTTAAGATAAGATGTTCATTGTTTTCTTTAGCATCTCTGCAAAAGACACAAAAATCATTTTCTACTATCTTCCATTTCTTCAGCAATTCTCTGTTACACAATAGATTATTTAATAATTTATAATTAAATTCTGATATACTTCTGTCTCTTATGGATAAGATTTTTTGTTCATAAATAGATTTCCAAGCCGTTTTTGTTATTTCAAAAACCTTTCCGTAATATGTTTGGTGTAATGGAGGTATAAATTTTTCATGACAAAGAATTTCGTAAATCAACTTTGAATTGATATCACACACTTTAACATGTCCTTTACATAATAAATCGTATGATGTACTCCCATGAAAAATGTTTTCGTATCGTATATTTGAATATTCATAACTTTTGAAGGTTTTTGTTATAACTGTTTTTATAATCATATATTCACACATCCAGTTTTTTTTACATATAAGTTTGTCATCAAACCATTCCAAAGGTTTTATGCCATTTTCATTTACAATATCATTCAAAAATTTAAAACCGCTCCTCAGCCAATTATGAAAAAATATTGGCTTGTTTTTGTACATAAAATTTTTATTACACCACAACGGTTCTTTCAATAATGCATTCAGATAAAATTGTTTTTTATTTTTTTTACATTCGTTGAAAAATACAAGCATTTCCTTGTAGAATAGAGGAAAATGTTCCATTATTTGATAATCATTTGATTTCGTAATATTTGTTTTACATAGATATTCAAAATCAAAGTCTCTTTCTTTGCACAAACTATCTACAAAAAAGAATAGAGAGTTTCTCTCGCTTGAAATCCTGTTTATCCAAGATACTTTTATGGATTTTAATTTCAAAGATACATCGACAATTCCAATGCCTCCCTTTAGGACATTTCCAATCTGTGTATTTCTTTTAATTCTATCTCTTTTGTTCCATATATAGTTATATAACAAACTTTGAAATTTCTTAATTACTTCTTCATTTGGAAAGCTCAGAACTGATCCAACATATATAATCTTTGATATTGCTAGGCTATTGATGACACAAACTTTACCAAAAATGGTTAGTTTTCTTTTTTTCCATGATTCAAACAGTTTTTCTAAGTCATCTACAATTTTTGTCCAATTGTTTTTATAACATATTTCTTTGTTGTGTCCTATATAAATTCCAAGAGTTTTTATGCTATCATTGTTTACGTTAACATTTCTAATTTGTTTATAATGATATTTGTGAGGACCCGTTAATATACATTCTGTTTTTGACATATTTAAATACATACCCGAAACATTGCTGAATTTTGCTATGACTTTTAAAGAATGTTTTAGAGAGGTTTCATCTTTAAGAGGAAGAGTACAATCATCTGCATGTTGTATAATCTTAATACTGTTAGTCATTCCTGGTTTTTGAAATCCATTAATATTTGAATTCGATCTAATATTTACCGCTAATATTTCTATAACAAAAAGAAATAATATTGCAGAGATGGGACATCCTTGTCTTATATTTCTCTGTATATTGCATGTTTTGGACATCCATCCATTATTTTTTATTTTAAATATAGGTTTATTGTATAGTATGTTGACCCATTTGAGAAAGTTTTCGCCAAAGTTAAATTTTTTAAGAACTTTCGTCATGAAGTTCCATTCCACAGAGTCGAACGCTTTTTGGAAATCAAGAAATAACATTATTGATTCTATATAATTTTCTTCACAATATTCAAAAATATCAATAATTAACCTTGCATTCAGAGCTATATTTCTCCCTTTTATATAAGCTGATTGATTAACATGTATTGCTTTATCCAACACTTTTTGTAGTCTATTAGCTAAAAGAAAAGCTATTATTTTATAATCAGTATTTGTAAGACTAATAGGCCTATAATTGTTAAGACTCTGCGGGTCTCCTTTTTTAAATAAGAGAGTAATTAAAGATAGAATCAATCCCTTTAAATCTTTATTTTGACACCAAAATATATCGGCTGAAATGCAAGTTGTTAGTTGCTGGTGTGCTTAATTCCTGCTGAATGTTAACAAAGTACGATTTGTTATATTTTTGGGAGGTAGACAAGTTATATCATATTGACTAACGTAACACTGTTCATCTTTCGACGTCGAAGAAAACTATGACTTCAACTTAGTGTTGTTGAACGTTGGCTGTGTTGACATAATCAATGATAAGATTTGAACCGTTTCTTCTGTCCCCCAACTGTTGGCTTGCCCTGGCATAACTCGCCGTAGAACATTAGTTTCGGCAGCCGACAGTCAGGCATTCGGACGGCATTCTGGCACGCTCAAGGACATCCGTGTCAGGAATTTTATCTTGCCATTTGATGTGAAGGAGCTTGCGAAGACAGCTGAGGTGGAGGTGGTTGAGCTGTTTGGCATGTCCGCTAAGGACGGTCCATGTCTCGCTCTCATATAGGATGGTTGTGATTACCACTGCATGGTAGACTGTCAGCTTGGTGGTGAGGCTGAGTCCTCTTCGCTCCCATACGTTCTCGCACAATCTCCCAAAGGAGCAAGAATCTTTCCAGCAATGGACAGAAGGGAGATGCCTCTGTGATTGATGCAAGTCTGGCAGTTGCCTTTCGTCTTGTAGATGTGGAAAATGCTAGTATCCTTTACCTGTTGAGGGAATTTTCCACAGGCCACATTTCCTGGAAGAGCTTAGTCAGTTTCTGTACCATAGTGAAGCCTCCTGCCTTGTATACTTCTGCAGGAATAGGGTCTGATCCCGTTGCTTTGCCACAGGAGAATTGCTTGACAGCCTTTGCTACTTCTCCAGTGGGGATGCTGTCCAGTTCTTGATTGGAGACAGGCGTTGATTACTGCTGGGCGGTTGAGGATGCTGTTGAAGTGTTCAGCCCGTCGCTCCAGTATCTGCTACTTTTTTATTAGCAGCTGGGTCCCATCTACATTGAGGAGGAGCGAGGATCGGGAAGACTAGAGTCCGTACATCACTATCAGCAAAGCCCTGTATTTCATCTGCCTTGTTGCTAAACCAGGTGTCCTGCATCTCACACAGCTTCTTCTGGACTTCGGTCGACAAGGACATCCTTCTTGACTTGTGAGGAGGAGTCATTCTGGTGCGCCACGAAGAGCTGTTATGTCTCTGCAAGCAGTGCCTGTATCTCTTTCTCATTTTCATCGAACTAGTCTTGGTTACGACGGGTGGCTGGTTCGAGGTGTTCATAGGCGGTTGAATAGACAACATCTCTGAAGGCAGACCTCTGATCTTCTATGCTGGCACCATAATCTTGCACCGTATCCTTCACCTTATTCTCTAGAACGTTGGAGAAATCTTCTGCAACTCTGCTGCACTTCAGCTTGGAGACGTTCAGTCTCTTGGCAGTCTCTTGGCCTTGGGGTCTAATCATTAGCAGTATGCAGAGTTTTAGCTTGAACAGACGGTGGTCAGTCAAGCATTCAGCGCCACACACAACCTTCGTCACTCATACATCCCGCCTATTCTCCTTCCTCGTGATAACAAAATCAATGAGATACCAATGCTTGGAGCGAAGGTGCATCCAAGATGTCTTGTTACGGGTAGGTAGGCGGAATGTAGTGTTTGTTATGACAAGGTCATGCGCAGCACACATCTTTGCACAGCAGTAAACCGTTGTTGTTGCACTTGCCGATTCCGTGCTTGCCAATGATTCCTTCCCAGGTCTGGTGGTCTGTCCCTACTCTGGCGTTGACGTCCCTAAGTTTCTCAGAATGTGGGACTACTGATATGAAAGCGTCCAGTTCTTCATAGAACCTTCCTTGATATCATCTGGGTTTGTCATCGTTGGAGCATAGGCACTGATCAGTGTTGCACACTTCTCGTTTCCAATCAGCAGCTGGAGAGTCATAAGACGGTCATTGATGCTCGGGGGAAGCTTGACAAGCTTGCGTGCCAAAATGGAATTTGATGACAATCCACATACCTGCCTCACGTCGTTCGGTACTGTTTCGGCCACTACAAAAGTTGTATCCGCCGTTCAATTTTGTTAGCTGTCCTTTATCTGCAAAGCGTGTTTCACTGAGGGCTGCTATATCCACGTTGTATCAAGCTCTGGTGACCAGTGTAGTTCTTCTTTCTGGTCTGTTTGCGTTGATGTTATCCAGCAGGATTCGCACATTCCATGTTGCAAGGTTGAGCACTTTCACGGTCTTCTTCGTTGTTGTTCGACCTCTAAGAGGGATACCCGCCAGCCGCTGTTAACTGGCCAGGGTGATATGAATCAGACTATGTTGAGGGCACTTTTTATAGCCCCTTCCTCCATGGAGGTGAGCAGAGCGATCCTAAAAATGGCTGATCAGACACCTAGGCGGCTGCAGAACTACACTGCTGCTTCGGTACAGTAGAAAGTGATGCCATGAATCGCCTGTGTGCAGGTCTGTGACTGTCAGCTTCCTGTGTATCCTCACCTGCTGCTTCCCCACGCGCCCATCTCCACAATGCTTTGAGGGGCCGCGTCGAGTGTGTTGAAGGAAGGACTTGCGCTAGACTTGGATTGAAGTGAGGGAAAATAACGCAGTTCGTCAGCTTTACTCTCTCGTCGTCATCCACCTTCGTCCAGTGGCAAGACAGTTCGAGACGGCTGGAGATGGGTTGAGATGCAATGGATGGCCAACAGTGTTCTTTGTGTCTCACTGTGCCCTATTTGTGTTCCACAACGCTTTCCTTGTCTGCCTTTCTTTCCGTTCAACCGCAATTTGGTTTCATCCGCGCAGTCCGCCGGAGCCAGACTTTACATGCGGGGTAGACACATACCCTTTTGGCCAGCTGAATGTGGTGTGTTCGCATACCAGCGGACACTGTGATGAGCGGGGTCGTATATTTCCCGTGCAAGTTTAGGCGATTTACCCACTGTCCATATACATGTAGTAGTGACCATGTTGTATTAATATCAATGACCAACGCAACATTGACATGTACACTGTTCATGTAATGATATTCGTATTTATCAGATACGATATGAACGCTTCGAGGGCAACCAAGTGTGGAAAACTGATTTGCAGGACTGACAGACAGATAGGCAGACAGGCAGACGGGGCGCAAACTTAAAGTCCCCTTCGACTTCGTCGGTAGGGAATTATTATGCATATCTTCAATTTTTTTCAAAATAGATGTGGAGATATCGCTAATGTTTATACCGTGTTAATTTTCTCTCTAATGAAACTGAAGACTCTCTAATTCCATTGAAACTTTCTTTAATTGAATTGCTGCACTTCTTCGAATGAACTAGAGCGTGACACAAGGTGAATTAAATTAAGCTCTAGTCTCCCATTTATGATTAATTGTAGCACAGGACCACGCCAGAATGGGAATCCTTATACATGTAATCGATACCGAATTTCGCAGACGATAATCACAATGAAAAATTGTAGAAAATTCATACAGTTCAGGGAAACTTATTGATAGATAACAAAAGCAATGGTTAGGACACTTCAATCTAAATGAAACAGAATGATTGACAGTTTCTAGAAGAAAAAACCTGTTCGATCCTTCTCTCATTTTTGCTGTCATTTCACAGGATTTGGATCAAGTCCTACAAACACTTGAGTGTTATTCTATCATATGATTAATTATGGAACCTGCACAAAGATGCATACACCCGATTCAGTATGTAACGAAAAATTTAATCTACTCTTGATATGAAAACTTTACTTCTTCTTCCTTAGACCACATGGTAGAATATGCTGGTTTTATGTGGGATAACTTTTTTTTTCTAAAAATGACAGAATAAATTGGAAATATATAATTAGAAACGGCAAGAATAGCTACAGGAGGTAACAGATACTAGTGATGTACAAAGAACCTGGATGGCATCGTCGTGAAAAATGTAGCTTAATTCGACTTCCCAAAATATATTACAATTACACTGTATTCATCAACAGTAGATTAAACCACGTCATAACACAAGACATCCCCACAGAAAAAAGACGTATCATGATTCCTTCTTTCCATCAACTATTCGCCCTTGAAATCAATTACCAACAACAATAGAAAATGATTCGTCATTACAGACCTTCAAAACGTTTCTGAAATTTAATCTCTTTAAAGTTCCGGACTATTTTCATATAGGTAAAAATTTAGATCAAGTTTTACATACGTAATTAAGACTCGAATGAAGCAACCTAAAAATACGTCGACGGCGTGTTTTTTCTGTTGACGATGCGTGTCGATTCAGTGTATACCAGTGGACTCGAGGTGGAGGACACCGCAGGGTCGTCCATGTCTGCTTCTTGTTTGGATGTTTTGTTGGGTTTGGGCGCTAGCAGCTCGGTTTTGTGGAAGGCATAATGATTTCCTTTCTACATCTTCAGTTTTCTGTGTTTGTATGGTGATTTTGCTTATTGTGTTTGTGTCTCCAGCACGGGAGCATGTTCTACGTATGATCAATTTTTAAACTGAGGCAGACTGCTGACAAGGTGAGTTGTCTTGATATTGCGAATGTTTCGAAAATCTTGTTTGCAGTCTGCATTTTGCAGGTTCTTTGGTTGCTATAGTGATCTAATTCAGCCTTACAATGCCGTTTACTATTTAGCTGGCCGATGTATATCTGTAGAACTGACCAGACCCAACCTCACAAAAGCAGGTTAAAAATAACCCGGTTTCCGCATCCTATATATCAAGGTTGTGTTGGGTTGCATGTTCAAAACTGCTAGTAAAACAAACATTCCCTAACGCTAACCTGAGTCAACTTGATCTTTCTGTTCTTCATCAGAAAATTATTTTTAAAAACTGCCAATCCTAACCCCTGGGTCATATAAAAAGGATTTAAAAAAATTTCCACATACATTTCCATGTAAAACTTTTAATCCGTATTTTGGTCCAAACCTACTCCCGGGGAGTTGATTTGAAGAAACTTGAATTTACACCTCGGGGACGCTGGCATATTTATTCAACTAATACTGGCGCTGCTGCTCTTGAGAATATTTTTTCAAAAAGTTATTCTTATATAAAACCTTGATTCCTATTGAGACTCCGTCAGGCCAAAACTTAGATAAACTTGAATCTGAACTACTTTAGTATGCTTATATACATCAATAATCAAGACCCTGTTGCTCTTGAGGAGAGTATTTTTTGAAGTTTTCCCTAAATATTACCATGTAAAACTTCCAATGTAACCACTGCCCTTGGGACACTGATTTCAACTTTGAATCTGCACTACCTGGAGATGCCTGTCTATTAGAATGGATAGTCTTAGTTTAGCTGTTCATAAGAGGAAGATTTTTAAAGACTTATTATATATTTCCATGTAAAACTTTGACATCTTATTGCTACCTCACCCTACCTCCAGGAGCCACAAAATGAACAGACTTGACTACCGGAGTATGCTTGCTTATCAATGACTAATCATGACCCTGTTTCGAGAAAAAGATTTTAAAAGTTTTACCTTATATATTCTAAAACAAAACTTTGATCCCATATCGTGGCCCTCACCCTACCCACCGCGATCATGATTTCAATAAACTTGAATCTGCATCACACGATGATCAAGATCCTGTTGTTGTTGAGGAGAATATTTTAAAAGATTTTTCCTGTGTATCCCAGTGTAAAACTGACCCGCTATTGTGGTCACAACCTAGCCCTCCCCTCCCCCCCGGTATTGTGGTCACAACCTAGCCCTCCCCCCCCCCGATATTGTGGTCACAACCTAGACCTCCCCTCCCCCGGTATTGTGGTCACAACCTAGACCTCCCCTCCCCCGGTATTGTGGTCACAACCTAGACCTCCCCTCCCCCGGGGGTGGTTCATTTGTACGAATTTGAATCTACATTTTTAAAGTAAGCTTTCATAAAAGTTTTGTCTTTTCTGACCCAGTAGTGAATGTCCTTGACCTAAGGATGCATCATGGCAAGTTTGGTTGAAATTAGCCAAGCGGTTCTGGAGAAGAAGTAAGAAATGTGTAAAGTTTAGATTCGAACAGACGGACAATTGGTAATCATGGCCTCTCTATTCTCAGAATTTTTTTTAATCCCCCTATCTAATTTTGATATAAAACTTTGTTCCCTTACTATGACCCCACCCTACATGATCATGGTTTGATCAAACTGGAATCTGCAACACCTGAGTATGTTAGCATAATGCTATAACTAAATAGGGCCCTGTTGTTCTTGAGAAGATTTTAAGAGTTTTTCCTATATTTCCTCATTTAAAATTTAACCCCCTATTGTATTTTAATTGAAACGGTATTCTATCCTGATAAATCATAACAGGCACTGTCTATCTAAGATCCCCTATTGTAGACCCACCTTAGCCCGGGAGAGCAAGATTTTGGCCCCATCCTAGTCCGGGGGAGCAAGATTGTGGCCCCACCCTAGCCCGGGGGAGCGAGATTTTAACATTTTGAATCCGAATATTTTAAGAGAGCTATCATAATAGTTTTGCTTTTTCTGGCCCAGTGGTGCTTGAAAAGAAGATTAATTAATTACCCCACTTTATTTTAACAAATTGTTGACCCCCCCCCCCCTGAAATGGTCATGGATATATTTTGGTAAGTCACGTACAGAGTCACAAGTCTCTGAGTATTAGTGAATGGAAGTGATTATATGAAAGCTACAAAATATTTCTCTAATTTGATACAAGTTTTCAAACTGTGCGTGTGTTTCTGAATTAATGTTTTCGTTTCTGTGGAATTGATGTTATTATAACTTTAAAAAATATCTTTCCAAAATTAATGTATTACGTACTTAACTGGAGACTGAAGTTATTGTTAGTATTAACCTTCGAGATTTATAATCTGTAGAAATAAATCAATCGTATTAAAGGGGCATGGACACGATTTGAGCTGAAAATTTTCAAATTTGATTTTTCCATTTTTATTGTTTACAATGCTCAACTAAAGTATTTCTAATGGTCAACCAAAATTTGAATATCAGTTGTTGAATTATACGTGAGATATGTGTACAGCACTCGCAATTCGTTGTTATGTAAACAAGGCTCGTGTCATGTTTTTGTTTACATTAGATTGTTTGATAGAAAATAGTGTGTTTAAAACAAAATGAGATGTGCCAAACACTAGAAACTATTTAATTGTGTTAAGAATTCACTTATAAATTGGAAATAAAAAATCTGCTCTAAACGAAACTTTTACTGGTTTATTTAACCTATGTAAACAAAAACATGGCACGAGCCTTGTTTACATAACAAGGACTTGTGACCTCTGTATCTCCCATGTACCTTGACTACTGACCTTCAAATTTTTGCTGATCATTAGTAATACCTTAGTTAAGCATTCTAAAGGTTAAAAGTCAAAAAAAGAAAATTAAAAAAATTTCCAGCTCAAATCGTGTCCATGTCCCTTTTTTAAGGATGAAGAAAACTTTAACATATTACATGGTTGACTTCCATTTGAAACTTGAATGAAAATATGAAGAAAGTTTTCTATCTATACGAACAGTCTTTAAATAGATGCTTGTATATACGGGTGTGGAACTTAATGCAAATATGATGCAAAGTACCTTTCTTTTCCACACCTATATGAAATTATCATATTTTTAGGAAACGAAATTGTTACCTAAAATATGAGTCATGTTCTATTAACAAGGATGGTTTTATAAAATTTCAGTATGAAAGAGAATTTTGACCTTAAAATTTATAAATTGTGAAGGGGTGCCCTACCAGTTATGGACATGCAAAAATATATAAATGAATATATTCAAAATATAAATATGCTCTTAAAATTGGCTTAAAGAATTAAAATGTCTTTCAGTGTAATAAAATGAAAGAGAAAATAGACGAAACATTGCATCTTCTCCGGTCTTACCGACAAGCTCGGGAAAGGCGCCCCGGATTGTTTCTTCGCTTGGCGGAAAAGCACGAGAAGGCGATTCTACACAACACTCGTTTTCGTTTTCTCATTTTTCAAAGATTGGAAAGCTTATAAAAATGTTAAATTGTACGTAAATTAGATTTAGCTTAAAATATTCAACCAATGAAAATATTGTAAATTTTCACATCGTGTATTTCTCACCAACCACTATTGAGAAGAAATGCATAGCCCGGAGACAAAACCATATATCGTCTGGTAATAGTAATCAACAATACATGTGTGTTCCTTTTAAACTAATTGCTTAGCCGAGTAGCTCAGTATATGGCAAGCCCTTTTACTATTTATTCGAAAAATAAGATATATCTTTAGATTAAAGAGATATCTCTTATTTTAAAGATATATCTCTTTAAAATGAGAGATATCTCTTAATCTTAAGAGATATCTCTCTAAATAAGAGATATCTTTCACTTAGAGAGATATCTCTTTCACTTTGATAAATATCTCTTTTTCAACGATTAAAGAGATATCTCTTTTACTTTTAGAGATATCTCTTACACTTAAAGAGATATCTATTTCACTTTAAGAGATATCTCTTTCACTTTGAGAGATATCTCTTATACTTTAAGAGATATCTCTTTCACTTAGAGAGATATCTCTTTCACTTAAAGAGATATCTCTTTTACTCTGAGAGATATCTCTTTTACTTTGAGAGATATCTTCTTCGCTTAAAGAGATATCTCTCTAAGAATTCCTAGAGAGATATCTCTCAAAGTATAAGAGATATCTCTTTAATCGTTGAAAAAGAGATATTTATCAAAGAGAAAGAGATATCTCTTTCCAATATTTTTATTAATTTGAATACTTAAGTAATTCTCCCTAAAACGGAAGCCCGCCAAAACAAATCTTACAATGATGGCTGGGGTGTTGCTAAAATGCGGAACGGAAAATGTAACGGAAGACGGAACGGAAAACGGAAAATATATTATACAATAATGTTATGAGGAGGTCAACATTTGCAAAATCAAAGAGCTTATTTTGAATAAGAAATGCAGAAATTACAGAGAGAACAGGAAGTCATCCTCAGAATCCACCATTTCATATCGATACCTCATACTAATACATTATTATGTATTTTTACACGGTGTGTTTTGTGGATGAATGTACCAACAGACGCTTGCTTAATATTTTGCATAGTAAGTTTTAATAAAAATATTAAGCAAGCGCCTGTTGGCACCATCTTTTTTCCCGGCTTTGTCCCCCCCCCCCCCCAGATTTTGACAGTATGTTGTTTCACAAATGAAGAAAAAATAAATAAGGTAACATACTGAAAAAGACTTGAATTATAATTCAACCTCTTTCAAATTATATTACTTTACTCTGCATGCTGGTATGGTAAGAAAAGATTTTATGAGCCCATCCAATGAATAAAAGGTACACCCCCCCCCTCCCGGAAAACAACACTGTAAAAGATAAAATAATTTTTTGAACAAATTTCCCCAAACATAGCCTTTTTGAATCGAACGTGCTTTTAATCGAACTACATATGTTTATAAGATAACTGAATTTGAATTTAGTTCTACACCTGGTACAATATACATTCATGTATCACATAAAATTTTAAAGCGAACGAGTCCGGTGAAGAAAAGAAGAAAAAAGTTTTTCCTCATTTGGGATGAATCTATGTGAAAGTTCGTACATTTACCGATATCCTGCGGAGTAGTGTTGAAACTGAACAGATACAACAGGAAAGAAAGATTGAAACAATACCAATGTTAACTAGGGTGAAGTTTACGACCAGTAGTAAGAGGAATTAACAGATTTATTTCATAATATATGAAATAGCTAAAAATCTAACACAGAATTTATGCTTGAATGGAATTAAAAGTCATCTCATTATTAATCCAAATGTTAAGCTATACAAGTATTTAGTTTAAAAATTAACTGCCAGAAGTCCTCCCTATTTAGGATTGGAGTGCTGCGGTTACTAAGTCTCCTGTTAGTTAAAAAATGATAAATCAAACAAAAGATGTTTAACTTGTTGACTAAATAAGATCATGAATTATTGTTTTATACATATCACACACCTTGCATGTAAGTACACACATACACGGTATTATGTGTAAATACGTGTACATGTGCGTTAATGACGTTTTGCCACCGGGGGGGGGGGGGGTATAAACCACGTGTGTTCTTTTCATTCTCTACCCATAGGTGTCACTGCTCGCTAACACCTCTGTCATTGCCGAACGAAATTCTCGTAAAATGCCTTGTAAATTCTTATACTAACGTTTAACTAAATTCGATTAATCAATTTCTGATGCAAAATTTTAAGATTAAGTTGTTTTATCGCTTGTAAACAATTCCCAAATTGTTGATTTTAATCAAAATGAATCCCCCTCCGATTTTTACCGTTATCTTATCGACATTAATCATTCTAATTCTTAAATTCCATTCCGTTTCGTTTTCCGTTCCGCGTTTTAGCAACACCCAGATGGCTGCAATCCCGTGGGAAGATTTTGCCTTTTACCGCATGTGAAATGTATACATTTAAAGGTAACAAAGAACAAAGACAATAAATTGATGAAATATGCGAGCTAGACTAGATTTCGCCTCTCGGCAACTTGACAATGTTACCCCAACCACCTCTTCAACCTTTCCCGCCATTAGTACACTAGAAGTATTTTGCTTGGTTAAAAAATAAGGTTACATCATTTCAATGACAATGCAACAGGGAGAAGCTATTATGATCACTGGGGGAAAAAATCTAAAGAGATATCTCTTTAGATTAGAGATATATCTCTTTTTGATTACTTCGTACTAAAACTGCTTTTAAAAAAACACCTAAATGAGGTATTTGAAACTTTTCAATTTCAAAATACATATTCTTCACTTTCCGTCAGTATCAGATTTCTCTGGTGTTTTATTCCTCTTTGACATAAAAAATGTCAATTTGTACTGTTTGTTTTGGGTTCAATTTATTTCATTTATATCAGTTTATTCATTCAAGAAATACAAAAGAGGTGTGCAGTATTTTGTGCAAAATCGTACAACTAGTAATATATTCAAGTGACCTTGAGATGATAAAGGGAGTTGATTTCAGACAAGTGAAAACTCCAAACATATATACATGGCTGTACACATATGTATGGAGCGCCAAATTAACATAAACTCAATAATTGAAGATATCTTCAATTATTTGAAGATATCATTAATTCATTTGATGCGCGCAACAATTGAATTAAAGATCTCTTCAAATAATTAATGATATCTTCAATTCTGAATTATTGCGCGCATTAAATGAATTGATGATAGCATTAATTTCTTCTGCTGAATTGATGCGCGCTTTAATTGAATTAATGATCTCTTCAAATGAATTAATGATATCAACAATTGAATTGATGCGCGCTACAATTCAACTAAAGAGAGCAATAATTGATATAATGCGCGCATTAAATGAATTGATGAGAGCAATAATTGAATTGATGCGCGCATTAATTCATTTGATGAGAGCAATGATGGATTTAATGCGCGCATTAATTCAATTATTGCTCTCTTCAATTGAATTAATGATATCTTTAATTCATTTGAAGAGAGCAATAATTCTTTTAGAGAGAGCAACTAAATAATTAAAGATATCTTCAATTCAACATATCCACGATTGAATTAATGATCTCTTTAAGTGAATTGTTGCTCTCTTTAAAAGAATTGATGCGCACATTAATTCCTTATACAAAAGCATTGTAAATAATTAAAGATATCTTCAATTGAATTAAAGAGATCATCAAATTATTTATACCGAGCTCTAAACAGGGCCGTAAATTACATGGAGGCGGAGGAGGCAGCTGCCTCCTCCAACTTTTGAGCCAAAAAAAATTTAAATTTAAAGTTCATTAGAATTTATGTTGTTTCCAATAACTAAGAACATGATACCTCCCTTAAAAAGCATTCCAAATCTTTCTTTTAGAATGAGTTAGTCAAGTAACATCTTAGAAGGCCCTAGAATCAAGGATTTTGCACGAAACGTGTTCAGTGTGCACAAAATGTGCTCAGCGTCTGGGGGCCTGGGCGGCCCCCAGACCCCCGCCTAATTTCCTGCCTCCTCCAAATTGAAGGTTAATTTACGGCCCTGCTAAATCAATTATTGCGAACAATATTTCTACGAAATTAATGCTCTCATCAATTGAATTGAAGAGAGCAATAATTGAATTAATGCGCGCATCAAATCTATTATTGCTCTCATTAATTCAATTTGATGCTCTCATCAATTGAATTGAAGAGAGCAATAATTGAATTAATGCGCGCATTAAATCAATTATTGCTCTCATTAATTCAATTGATGAGAGCATTAATTCAATTGATGAGAGCAATAATTGAATTGAAGCGCGCATTAATTCATTTGATGAGAGCAATAATTGATTTAATGCGCGCATTAATTCAATTAAAGAGAGCAATAATTGAATTGATGATATCTTCAAATAATTGAAGATATCTTCAATTATTTGAGTTCATGTTAATTTGGTGCTCCATACATATGCCTTTTAAAATCACTTTCCTTCTGCGTGGAATTGGTTCTACTAACTGCCGTTATGCAAATTATCACGTTTTCCAATGTAGCCTATCAACATACATGGCAAACTAGCCAATTCCTTAATATTAAACCGGGTGTATACTACAGTATTGAAGCATGTGCTGTTTATTTACAATGTCAGTGGTGCACCTTATTGTCTAATGGACTCGTATATTGCCAGTAACTTAATTTCATAATCACAGCTATGTCGGTTCAACGAATCCTTAATGAAACAACTATTATGCCCTTAACGCTGTTAATTCGAGCGTGTATAAATGTGGAGAGCCATATAATACTGTTTGAGGCACTGATATCCATTCATTGAAAGACAATTTTATCAACTGTGCCAAGCTTTGCTGGGTGTGTATCATTCCACGACTGATGTTATACATAGTAAGTAAGTAAGTAAGTAATTTATTATAGTGACATGTGTTTTAAAATACAATGTTTCACAACATTTTACAAAGTACATAAATCATTGAACACCCGACCCAAACGGACCTTTATGTCACTTTGAATCAATATACATGTATACATATTTAACAACCCAACTTGTTCTATAGAAATTGTATTGTTAGATCAGAGTATATATAAGCATTTCCTGTTACTCAATCCAATAGAATATCGTTAAGATTAATCCCCAAATATTTGTTTTCGATGTTGTTTAATCACTATTAATTGTTTCGATATATTGATTGCAACTGTATATACCGGTATATGTAATAGGAAGGGAGGAAATGTAACGGACCGAACTGGGTCATTTACAGAAACAAGTGCCTGTGATTTGAACCTAGGATCCCTGAATCTCTAGTCATGTGCTGACTGAGCTGTCTGACCACCAGTCCAGTGATGGAACTCGTCTGACTGTCACATTATTCCCTCCTTAAATGTGTTTATACATTGAAGACCTCATCAACACAAAAAAAATTATCCCCATGCAGCCATTTTCACCTGTCATTTCCAGGGACTGGTCTTAAAAGAGGGAGGGAGAAAATGCAAGAGACCAGACCGGGATTCGAACCCGGGGCTCCCGAATCTCTATTCAGGTGTTCTACCAACTGAGCTTTATAGCCACCGGCGATCGAACCTGTTTGACCGTCACACATACATAAAGCTAATCTATTCAAATACTCTTTGAAAAGAGGCATAGAATATATCAAATGACATCAACACAACGTAAAGGGTAGTCAGAGCAGTGTCATGAAAAAAAACCACAATCCATCTGTCGATGAATTTCCCCCACACTTGTTCAAGTCTTACAATAGGGGACCTTCAATACAAAGATGTTCGAATCATGTGGCGGTTTTTGTCATGGAAGAGTTCCCTTCCGTAATAACCAGTAACCATAACCTCAAAGTCTTGAAATTAATTTTAGCTAGAAATTCACACAGAATAATAATGGATAAATACCCTTTCATTAATCTCTCAGTATCTTTTCAGCTTTCGTAATCTAGAGAAAAATATAATCAATATGTAAAATTTACTGTGTGCTTTGAACGTAAACCCCCATTTCACTATCGGACACGTTTATCTGGTTTTATGGAAAAAACGTGTCAATGATTTTTTTTCAAAACACATTAGATAAACTATTTTTATGGACTTAATATGTCATGGAAATGTGAAGTACTCAAGTTTACTTCAATGTTAAACTACGGCGACATGAAATTTGTGTTACAATTGTTAAATCTGCGGAAAATCTTGCATTCAGTTACTAAATAATTCTGTCAAGTCAATAAATAAATTTTACAGTGCATTTTCCCCGCAGACACTTTTCTAAATTTTTCTCCAGAATAAATTGTTGTCCAAGAGATATACCCCCCCCCCCCAAGAAATAAATATATAAATACGAATTTTAAAAATGGCTTGTTACGCATTCAGTGTCTATTTCTGTCAATTGTATTTATAGAATTACTTTCAAAATACATTTTCTCCCACAGACTGTATTCAACTTTCAAAATCCTTTAAGTATTCAACGGAATGTGACCAAATTACTTAATTAACTTCTAATCCAGTTACTGTAGAACAATTTTTGGATTTGTCAGACGTACAACGCCAGGCTTTCCACCTTCGTACCTTCACTTCCACCCGCTGCTGCGCTCAAATTTGGCTCCGTTTCATCAAGTTTGAATGAAAATATTTTTGTTTGATAGAATGGGACAGAAAATTGCTAAGGTGGTTTTTATTTATTCTTTTTTGGATTGTTTCTATTTTTCTCCGCCAAATTTCTTTCAAATTTTAATTTTAGTAAAAATATACTTGATTTGTTATTTTTTTTTTTTTTGGTTTTGGTTTTGAAGTTTCAGATATTCATAGGCAATGGAGGTACCGTTTAATATACTATGACGATGAAATACAGTTATAGTGGTGCGAAAATACAAAGATAAACTCGCCCTTGTTTAACATTGAAGTATGCTTGATGTATGAAGTCCATGAAAATATTTAATTTAATGCGTTTAAAAAAAATCAGACACGTTTTTTCTTCTTCATAAAATCAGATGTATCTGGTGGACACGAGGCTATATGTAGCAATTTTTCGTGTATGTTGCACGATTATAATTTGTTTGTTTGTTTACTTTTTGTTGTATTTTATCTTATTCTTTGGTTGTTTACTTGATCTTGTTGTAATTACAAGTAAAATCCCATTTATGTAAATGAAACAAGGTTTCTGTTTACGAGAGTTCTAAATAAATTCTTTTAGAGCGAGATTAATATAAGCCTTTTGGCTTGTTTCTCAATCTATTTCATGTATAAGACATTGTTTGTAAACATTATCGAATTATTTACGAATAAATATTGTTTAAACTAAAAACTAAATTCTTAAAAAATCGAAAAGATATAGTCGTAACAATTCTTTGACAACAGTAAATTTCTACAAATTGTAAATTGGCTACGTGCTCCTGGAGTATCTAGTCTCTATCTCTCCCCCCCTCCCCCCTCCTAACCAAGACAGCATATAAGCAACTTACCTCCTATTTCACCCGTGTCTGCTGTGCAAGCGTTTTCCGACGGGCTTTTAAATCAATAACCTGTTGATGAGGCGGGGCCAATTTCAATCTCCACCTGGGCTTAATATTGACGAGAATTTGACAGTACAAGATATGTACAATATTAGTAATAGATATGCGTATTTGATAGCATACATGTATTAAATTTCTATATTGTGAAAACCTTTTGTAAAGTTTGACATTTTCTCCTCCTTATCACAGATTCATGACAATATGATTAAAAGTTCTAAAGGATATTTTTCTGTAAAAGAAGTATTGTAAAGGTAATTCATAATCTACAAATCACTTTATTTCTCTTCTAAGCAACCTTCTTTTCAAATGCTGGTCATTCTACGTAACATCACGTACCTCTCGATCATTGATGGATTTACACTCAAGGCATCATCATTGTATTGTAATAATATTTACTATATTGATATAATGCTGATTTTTGTTTACTGGTTTTAAGTACACGCAGTCATACCAATTTAAAGTCATGTGCTTGAAGCGCCTATTTCATAGATTGCTGCTTCGGCTATTTCTATAACGATAAACTACCATTGTTTGTCTTTCTTGGTAGAGTCACGGGTTATATGAGCGGCGGAAAGGGCAAAAAAGTCATTAATGCAAAACAATTAATTTTCAAAAACATTCTGAAATACGAAACAAACTACCTTAAAATAAAATCAACAGACCCCGTTGCAAAACCAAAGATCACCGATGTAAAACCAACAGTTATTAACTGAATTGACGCTAAAAGACAGACATTATCTGAATTAACGCTGGATGGCGCGCGAGTCTATCTACGTAATCTTGTTATATATATATATATATATATATATATATATATATATATATAAACATAATTCCCGCGAAGTGGCCTTCATTTTTGCAGGTACTCAATCTGATTAAAATTAGATCCTAGAATACGCTCACAATCGCTACAATACTGTAGCGATCGAAGTGAGCGGGTCTCAGGATCTGGTTTTATTCAGATTGGCAGGTACTGCCCTTACAACGAAAGTAGGGAGTGTGCTTACTGATGTGGTCCATAGCTTCAGATAAATTAATAACAACAAATAGGGTATTGTAATTAAAGATTATGGTACCAAATTTTTCTTATGGGCCGAGTTTAACAGGCTGAATTATATCTTTTATAATAACAAGGTTTAGTTGTTTCTTCGATTTTACGAAGGACACTTTTTACAATATACATTTCGTCAAATTGAAGGGATCGGGGGGATATAGACCTCTCCAATTTTTAATGCTTAATTTTGTCCAAGTTTTAATACAATTAATACCAACACTTTCATGAATAAGCTGTGAAAATAATAAACAAATAACAGACAACTGGGAAAAAGCACGATGATATAAATATAATTGAGTATGTAACATACAATGTAGTTTTCAAAAGAGGGAGAGGCAAGACGAAGTTGATTTTACAATTGCCTGAAAATTCTTGACAAGCAAATGCAAACAAATATAACAAAACCCAAAAAGCTCTACGGATGCCGAGGACTACGAACAATCACATACGTACAGGATACATATAAATATAATAAATGACTAAGAATTTTGTACGATCATATCGTTTATCAGCAATTAATCTTAATTTCTACAAAAATTCCTTAACTGGCACTTAATTACAATCAGGTACTCCATAATGTTGTGCAGAAACTGCAACACTTGAAAGCTGCGATGTCGTTACTACAGGAAAATAGGCCTAACCAAAAGACCAGTAACAGCAGCATGGTTAGGTCTACAGGAAACCAGCAGACAAGCATCCTTGCAGAACATTGGCAGTTATTCAGCATTCGCAGCATGCACGCTAGGTCAATGTCATACATTTACACGTTTAATTAACCTTAACGGGATGATTTCAGCTTCTCCAGCGTCAATTTCCCATATATATGTAGCAATATTCCATTATCACCTGCATATGGTGTTTATATTGCTCAACTGATTCGATACATAAGAGCTTGTTCTGCGTATAGTCAGTTTTTAAATCGAGGCAAGCTACTGACCAACAAGTTGATGGTACAGGGGCTTCAACAATCTCGATGGAAGTCAGCATTTCGCAAATTCTATGGTCGTTATAACGATTTAGTTCGTCAATACAACCTATCATTGGATCAAATGCTGTCTGACGTTTCATACCGATTGTTAGGCCGTTCTTGGCACACTGATTTTGACTGCGGATAACTCCGTTTGCCTGATTTGGATACAGGGCTCATAGCGGGTGTGACCGGTCGACAGGGGATGCTTACTCCTCCTAGGCACCTGATCCCACCTCTGGTGTGTCCAGGGGTCCGTGTTTGCCCAACTATCTATTTTGTATTGCTGGAGTTATGAGATTGATCACTGTTCGTTATCTTCACCTTTCTAGGAGTTATGAGATTGATCACTTTTCGTTATCTTCACCTTTATAGGAGTTATGAGATTGATCACTGTTCGTTATCTTCACCTTTCATAATTAGACATGATTAGACAAAAGGTAGAAAATATTGATAGAACTCTTTAGTATTAAACAGAGCATTTCATCGTTTAAATGATATTGTTTTCGGACTCCGAGGGCAAAAGCGTCTTTACACACATTTTTGCCGAATATTTAGATTTAGATAATTTTTACCAAATTAAAATGTTAATATCTTGGTGGATTTTTTCGTCAAGGGTTTTCGCTCTTTTGACTAGTAAAAAGCAGACCATGGATCTAATCTTAGAATTTAGATTGTATTGAGATGAAACAAGGAGGTTGAAAAACAATCAATTAAACACATAATCATATCGTTATTCTGTTCAAGGTAGATCCGTTTTTGCAGCTTCTAATATGTTGGCGTAGAGTCCGACATGATTGGCAATTTTGCGGGAATTTCGTTTAGAACAGAGTATATACACATATAATGAATACGGAGATAGACTAGCGCGCCATCTAGCGTTAATTCAGATATAGGCCTAGTTCGATCATTAATTAACTATTGTAACCAAATTTTAAAATAAATTCGATCATCAACCATAGTAGTTGTTTAGTCGACTTCCGAAACTTCATTGCGCATGCCTAGCTTGCTTCTGGACCTTCAGTGCGCATGTCTGGTTACTAAAGTTCAACCACTCTGCAAGCATAGGTTACTATGTGTTGGACCAGACATGCGTAGTGACACCCCTTCCGGTTTCGACCATAGGCAGTTCGATCGTACTTTGGTTCAACTCTAGTTACTATAGTTGATAATCGAACTAGGCCTTTTTTTTGCACGCCATCTAGCGTCAATTCAGTTAATGACTGTTGCTTTTACATCTGTGATCGTTGGTTTTGCAACGGAATATGTTGATTTTTATTTTAAGCTGGTTTGTATTGTATTTCAGTATGTTTTTGGAAATCAATTGCTCGTTTTGCATTAACATCTTTTTTACCCTTTCCACCGCACATAGGGTTATGTTTGATAACTAATTCCCGGTCACATGATGTCTAATTATATTTTATATTAACTAAGTTGGAATTAATCCCTCCCAGAATGTTATGTTACCCCCCCCCCCCCCCCCATTTGACATCTTCCAAATGTACCCAAACCCCTTTCAATCAGAAACATTTCTGCACATCCAAATACATTGGTCTATCATATCCTTGAATATCTATTACAGTATAATTTGTCCAAACCGGCCTCTGAGTACTCCGGCGCTCTGTCAATTCCGGCCATA
This sequence comes from Ostrea edulis, assembly GCF_947568905.1. Taxonomy (NCBI): domain Eukaryota; kingdom Metazoa; phylum Mollusca; class Bivalvia; order Ostreida; family Ostreidae; genus Ostrea; species Ostrea edulis. The sequence goes on along the minus strand of NC_079168.1, from coordinate 68,739,708 downwards.
AAATATAGTCCCTAACATTTCTTTAACAAATCCTTTATTAATAATTCCCTGTACTCCGGATACTGCGTATTCTGTATATAGGCCGGCTTACACAGTCCCAACTGCTATCAATTAACTTTTTGTCAACACAGTGTGTGCTAGTTTGGTCTCAACTTTAATTATCCTGAGTAAACCGGCCCCTCGATGATACACCACCCTAATTGTTGCGGTCAATTGTATTCGGTGTACACAAGGTCCTAACTGCTCGTAATTAGCTCTAATTATCACATTTAAACCAGCCACCTCACGATGACCACCCTGTCGGTATTCGGTCGATCACACGCGGTGTACACAAAGGGTGTCTCAAGGGAAGCCACAGGTAAGTAAAAGAGTGCAACTGGCGATGAGTCGCGATCAGTTTAAAATAAAACCTGATTTTTAGGGGGTGCACTTTTCAATTATGACAGCACCACGCGCGAGGTAATGGCGCTCCCCCTAACAACAGAGACGAGAACTGACATTAAAAGACAAAGTTCAATTAATCGATGAATTCGATACATTCTTGGAATGAAACAAAATCGGCAACAATCCCGTTATGTTTTCCAAAAGCAGGGTTTCCCCTCGTGGACTTCTCGGAGCTCTACGGCGAGTCAGACAGTGATGATATGCAGTTAGTTAGCACAACTCGCCGTGTCCGGTCGATCACTCGGCATTGCAGTATTTTCCGTTTCACAAATTGAGACAGTTGAAAGCGATACATTTACAATGAAAGCTGGGAAAGACAAATTTTAAACGAACACAACACAAACTTGACGAACGTACATAATGTAGCACTTGATAACGGCGATGATGTAGACGAAATCGACAATTTACCAACAGAAAATTGCGCGAATAATTCCCAGATTTTAAACTGTTTAATACATGCTTACTTATTCGCCATTTAAGCCCAAGGAGCGATGAGGTTATCCTGCATCATGTACCCCCCCCCCCCCCCTCCCCCCAAAAGAGAACTTATTTCTCTTCTGACTACGGTTCAGAACGTATCCCTATAGTATACAGGTACGAATTAGGTCACTGCGTGGTGTCATGACAGCTTCCGAAATGGAGATAGTTCACGGTTTTTTGCTGATAGAAAAGGGTGAGGTTGTAAGGTATACTATTTTGAATCTTTAGTTTGATGTTGACGAGCTATATCAATACTATCAATGTATTTTTATCTGATCTACTTTGAATGCTGATTTCTCAGGCGCATCCCAACGAAACTACACATGGGCCTACGTGTAAACACACACGTGGATTGATTGATTGAATATTGTTTAACGTCCCTCTGGAGAATACTTCACTCATATGGAGATGTCACCACTGCCGGTGAAGGGCTGCAAAATGTCGGCCTATGCTCGGCGCTTATAATGGCCTTTGAGCTGGGAGGGATCTTTATCGTGCCACACCTGCTGTGACACGGGAGCTCGGATTTTGCGGTCTCATCCGAAGGACCGCTCCATTTAGTCGCCTCTTACGACAAGCAATGGACACTGAGGACTTATTCTAACCCGGATCCCGGGGGGGGGGGGGGGGGGGGGGAGGTGGGTGGGTACTGAGGACCTGTTCAAACCCGGATCCCCATGGGATGACACAGACGTGGAAGAGGGTCAAATTTGTCTGTGTATCGCCATTGTTTATATGTGAATCGATCTGGGAACGCAGACGATTGGTTTTTTGTTGTTGAATGTCAAATATCCTCAAGTCATAAATAAACTTGTTTGTAACAGTTATTGATTAATTTTTATGGCAATGATATAAAATTATTAGTAATCCATTATATTGTTGTAGTGCAAACCACGAAGTGTAAAAACAGTAGACTGGATCACGGAAAAGCCATGAAATAAACATTTAACAGTTTTAACATTTCTATAGAGTCAGGTCGAAGACATGAAGCCAATATGCTCTCCATAAGTTTTACATTTAAAAAAAAAATCCAGATATTTATTTTCTTGTTGTTTGATATATGTTACTGTACTGATTATCTTTTGATTAATCGGTGTATAATTATCATATATTGGGGAATAATGAACGCGGCATTTCTTTACAATAATCGTTGTAAAATTGATGTTACCTATCTATACTTATACATTTGGTTATACTAAGACTGTTGAATAAACGAGACTGAGATCTTAGAAAACCAATAACAGTTCGTCATTTGTTGATAGAAACAGTTAGGAAAACGTTTGATGTAGTGGGCATATTGTTTGAGAAAAATGGAAAAGCATACCATCGCTGCATTTTCCTCAGATTGATCGACATTGATCTTTATTACCGTCTTCCTTGGAAGATGGTATCATATAGTTGAAGTATTTTACTGCCTTCGGACAATACACTTCCACTCCTTTGTGATTGGTAGAAAATGTATGATGTGAGAATTATAATTTATTTCATTGGTTGAAATTCTGTTCAACGCAAGGGAGACAATTTTGTGATGATCTAATTTACGTCCGACTTAACGATGTTATAGGATTTTCCACCTTAAAAAAGAGAGAGAAAACTAAGAGAAGAAAGAAGAAAATTTGCAATTCCAATATAAACTGACATTTCAATCTTATTCACGGCAACTATCAAAAACGTTTCTATACTTCAACAAATAACAGAAATGGTCAGTTTTCACGCAAACCTGAAAATTCTTCTTAATAAGATTGGGGAATTTTCCAGCTATTTAGTAATTTTTGTTTCTTGCTGTGTGAAAAATTAAACAAGCTGAACATCTGCTTTTCACTGTTTTCTTGACGTTGAGAAGAAACACTGTTTTCTATTTTAGTACAAATATCATGTCTACTTCAAAGTCATACTATAAAAAATGTTGTACAGTAGTTTCTTGTAAGAGGTTTTTTAAAACTTGATTTTATATAAGATTTACCATTTTAGAAAAGTTTGATTATGTGGTCATTTAATAAAAATACAAATACTTAATCAAATGTTAGCGCATGTCATACATTTATATCAGTTTACTGTATAAGCTATACTTGTATCACAGACATAGTCAAACTCAATCTTTGAGCAATGCATACCTAGTGAAAACAGAAAAATAACTTATACAATAACACGATTTGATTTAGTTGTTAGTGAAGCATTTCTTTGGCCTATTCACCAAAAATGGACATTTTTCGAATCTTATTCTCTTCACTCGGATCCCTCTTATATTACTTAGTTATCACTTAATTATTACTTAGTTAACACTTCATTATTACGACCAGTTCGCTTCGTAACCGGGAGGTCGTGCGTTCGAGCCCCGCTTGTGCCATGACCGCAGCTAACCTAAGATATATTTCTCCTTCGCTAAACGTTTGTCATTTAGAAGTGAAAATCACGGGTCTTTCGGATATGACCATTAAAACAGCTCTAGGTCCCGTGTCGTGGCAGGCGTTGTCACGTTTGTTTAAAAGAACATTCACTTCTACAGCCGTAAACATAGGTCTAAATTTGTGGTACTTCACCTACAACTGGTGACGTCTCACTATGAGTGAAAATTTCTCGACGGGACGTAAAACAAACAAACGATTTAATTATTCCTTAGATTATTATTATTATTATTATTATATTCATTTATAAAGCGCAAAATTACCTATAGTTTCTATGCGCTGTACAATGTTTGTGCTAATAATCATTGATAATATACTAATAAAAGACCTGCAAGAGCTATAAAGAAAATGATAAAACAATAGAAAGAATTAAAATAAAACATGGTAGTAAAATGACGAAGTGGTTGACTTTGAGTTGACAAGATACAATTAGCATACAGGTATTCGTATGCTGGATTAAAATTCAGTTTGCAAGAGCTTGCACATGGAATCCTTGATATTACACTGAATTTTACATTCACAGGGCATATTCACGCTTGAACAAGAGTGTTTTTAGGTTCTTGCGGAATGCTCCATGTGCTTCAAGCTCTCGAAGTTCCAGTGGCAGTTTATTCCACAATTGTGTACCTAGTGGTTTTTATGGCTCTTGTACCGTATTTGTTTGATGACTTCTTCACTACCAGTTTCCATTAGTAGGATGATGATCTCAAGGTCCTATGTGGCTGGTAAGCAGGACATAGCTCTCTCATGTATGCTGGTGCTGAGAAAGAATGTAGTGATTTATGTATGGTTGTCAGCACTTTAAACACAACACGTTGATTTACCGGCAGCCAGTGTAGTTGTTGAAGTACCGGCGAAATATGTTGTCTGTAGCATGCTCTTGTGAGACAACGTGCAGCGTTGTTCTGAGCCACTTGTAATCGTGCATGGGGCGATCGGTCATGCCAAGCAGGAGGGCATTGTGATAGTCAGGGTGGGATATTACTGTTGCATTGATGATCTTCGCACACGCTTCCTGGGTGAGATGGTGTTTCACCTTGGATATTTTCCTGATGTTGAAGTACATCTTTCTTATCACGGAGTTGACTTGTATTTTCATTGATAAGGTGGCGTCCAGGGCAGCACCTAGGTTTTTAACAGTAGACTTATGTGTCAATATTGTCTTACCAATATTCAGACGGATATTTTTCACAAGGCATTGGTTATGGGCACTAGCAACCACCATAATCTCAGTTTTTCCATCATTTAGTTTAAGTTTGTTCACAGTCATCCAGGTTCGGACACTTGCTATGCATTCCTCCATAATGTTGACTTGATAGGTCCGCTTGGTAGTGGTTTTTTTTTTTTTTTTTACACTCAAACGGCTGTAAAGTTGAGTGTCATCTGCGAACTAATGGCGGTTCATGGCATATTGGTCAATAATTCTCCTGAGTGGGAGAAGGTACACCAGGAAGAGAAGGGGGCCGAGAACAGACCCTTGGAGCACTCCGGTGGACAGTGGTACATCTGAGGACACACTGGTGTTGATCTTCACCGCTTGGATGTGGCCATTCAAGTAAGACTGTACCCAACGGAGTGCTGTGTCCGTCAATCCAGCCTCCAATAGTCTCTCCAGCAAGAGGGTATGATCGATGGTATCAAATGCCGCACTTAGGTCAAGAAGGACCAGGAGCACAGAGTCACCTTCATCCAGTACTGCTTCTACGTCTGCTTTTATTCGTAGGAAGGCTGTCTCAGTGCTGGTACCGGTCTTATAAGCTGACTGCAGATCATCATGTAGACCATTCCTGGTGAGATGGCTATTAAGCTGCTGTGCAACAACACGCTCGATGACCTTGCTGATGAATGGGATATTTGATACTGGTCTATAGTTACTAAAAGTTCTCATATCAAGTCCAGGCTTTCTCAGATGTGGTGTAATAAGTGCACGTTTAAGCTCATTCGGAAAGACCCCGGTTGAAAGTGATGTATTCACCAGCTCAGTAATGGTCGGTAGCACTACAGAGAGAACAATGCTGTTTTTCAAGAGCGCAGTGGGGATGACATCCAGTGAGCAGGTCTCATTAGCACAGCTCCTGATGACCTTGTCCACTTCTTCCTGCGTCTGGATCTTGAAGGAACCAAGATGAGACACTGGTCTGTCCAGGTCTGGTGAAGCTATATTGTCATGGAGATCTGAGGCATCGAGACCCTGTCTGATCTTTTCAACTTTGCTGTAGAAAAACTGCACAAAATCGTCGACAAGGGTCTGGTCACTGGTAGCCAGTGGTAAGGGAGTCCCTGCATTATAATTCACCAGACTACTAATAGCTCTAAAAGTCTCTTTACTGTCCGCTGTGATGAGCTTTTCCTGATAATAGCTGGACTTGGAGGAGTTGATCATCTGCACCACAGCTCGGGTCTGCTCCGCAAGTATCTGTTTATGCACCTCCAAGGCCTGAGCTCATGGCTTTACGCCCCAACTGTCTTCTCCGTTGTCTGGCTTCATGGATTGAGTCATTGTACCACGGTTTGAGGGAGTCGCCTTTGATAGTGATGGTTCGAAGGGGTGCCATGCTGACCAGAACCTATTTTGCTTTGGAATCGAAATCTGACAGCAGATCGTCGACATTGCTCCTTTCTTTGATGGAAGACAGCGATTCTCCTAGCTGCTGTGTCAATATTTCCACAGGGATGCGCTTCAATTGCCTAGCTATAGCTAGCCGAGTTTTGTTTGCCAGGTGTAATGGACAGGTATGGAGTTGGCACTATTACTTCATTATTACTATCTTTACTCAGTGGAAATTATTTGAAACATTAGCTCCAGTATAACGGAAATTATGTTAAAACAAATATATCCTAAAATGCTTCTTTTTTAATATTATATACATTTGTTATAATTTTTATTTTTCTTCGTACATGTAAGAGGTGAAGTAAATGTATACTCAATCAATAAGTGTGTTTAAAGTAGTATTTTTAAAATAACAACCTTGGTATTACATCATATATCTGATTGTTAATTATTATAGTATGATATTTATAAACTCAGCCAGAGTACACTGTCAATTTTTTCTACTTTCTTTACTTCTAGCCTTCGTTTAGTATGAATGTCTGTCCGTGTGAATTTGTGAGCGAAAGAGTTAGAATTCTTAAAACCCTGTACCTCCTGGTCAGGTTGGTTTGTAAGGGTTTTGTAAAAGCCTGACTATATACCCGAATAAATGTTGTTAAAACTGAAAAAAAAAAACAAAAAAAAAAACTATCTTTACTCAGATCATTTAATTTTTGATTAAGATTTCTCTAGAGGACATGATCACACTGATTAAAAAAGTGTCTCGAAGTCTGGAAATATTTATGTAGATTTGGGAGTGGAAGGAAAGCGTCATCTACGAAAGTCCCGCAATATAAGTATGCAGTAATATTGACATTATTCAATGTTTCTGCACGGATATCCCGCGACAGTAACGTATATTATTATATAGCTAATAGCGAGCGAAGCTCGCGTCGCGAAGCGACGCGACGAGCTCGCTCCAATGATTACACATATGAGTCACGTGATTTGCTCTTCATCAGCTGAATAGTCTCGTGCAACCAGACGCTCGGCTGTCTCAATAAATATCCGACGAGCTCGTTAGAGATTTGCGGAGACAGCCGAGTGTTTGGTTGAACGAGACTATCAGCTGATAAAAGATGAGTAATATGGTTTACGGCGTGACCGTGTTTGAGGGCGAAGCAATAAAGTATTGGCATTATTATCTATATCCAAAAAAGGACAAAAACAACCCGAAGTTAGCACGAGACAGCTGTATCAAAGCATCCTAATTTTGGACATTGATCCGCCTATATATTGAACGCGGGAAATATAACGCAATTGATGTAAACAGTACATTGTGACGTCATATTCAGCGTCGTTATTTAGCAAATTTACAAACATAGGAAACATGGCGTTAATAGAGGAGTGATTATATATGATTAAGAAAATAAGATTTGCATGTTTTTACGGATTTTATGTAACATATCAGAACGACGTGAACTAGGGTAGACGAGATTCAAAATGGAGAAATACATGTCCACGCGCTAATATTCGAATCGACGCCATTGGGACCAAAATGTTCAAGTTCCATAGGTATGATTTAATTTTTCATTATTTTCCTTTTAAAAATATGTATATACGTGTTACGTATAGGGAGAGCTCCGCTCTCACGGCCCTTCGGGCCGTGAGAGGGCTTCGCCCTCTATTACCCAAAATGCTTCTGGAAAAATGTCGCCGTCACTGCGGTATACTTAATTGACACTCCCGTAATTAAAATAATTAGATTGTTTAGAAAGTACCATAAACGTTTTTAAATTCCAGACAAGCTTTCTCATAGCTTTAAACGTTTTGTTTTTGCTTGGTGAAGAGAAAAAATTTGCAGCTAATATGACGTCACAATGTAACTGTTTAAATTCACCGCGCTATATTTCCCAAGTTGAATGAAGAGGCGGATAAAATGTCTATAAGTCGTGTTGCAAGTTGTTAATGGGCTTCGCTCGTCTCAACGGTCACACCGTACAACATATTAAATAATCTATTATAAAATCTGCGTAAATTCTAGAGGATGTTAGCGTTCAATATCCTGAGAATTTATTGAACGCTAACTTTGCATTGCGTAAATTACATTCCCAGTATAAGCGTTCAATATTGACCTTACCGTAACGACGTAAACAAGCCGAAATGGCTGACGACGGTCCTCCGAATCTGACAGAGCCGGTATTTGATATAGTATTTGATATTTGATAAAAACAAATATTCATTTTATTTACTTAAAGCTGTATGGTCCGAATTACAATATTTTTTTCCATCTCGTAAAAACCTATTAAATCATCACACGTATGTAGTTATGAGACTGTACAACATATTATAAATTATTTCACCTATTTTAACCCAAATAATTTGATTTTAAATCGATGTTTACAAATAACCGCGTCACTCTGCCATTTCAAGTGACAGTCACGTGACCATTTCAAACTTTCAGATCATCGGTGGTCTTATCTGTGTAAAGCTGTGTATTTTGTTATAACAGTACCGTACCATAAGTTTAATAAAAATAAAAATATCAAATACCTCTTAGATCATTTAAATAAATACCTCTTAGTAATTCGTTGTTTTACGCTCTTTCAGCCTTAAAACTAGACATTTGCGTATGAGTTAATACATCATGTTGGGATTCCCCTGACGCGCGTGGGTCTATTTATAGACGTCTATTATGGGATGATTTATATATGTAACCACTATATTTACTTTCTAAATAATATTCGCACTGTTTTCTTTTACATGCAGATGTTTTCAAGCATGTAATTAAGGGAAAGTTAATAACTTTATAAAGTAATTAATCTGCTTTAAAGTAATTATGTACAAAAATAATCCATGAACATCGGGTCATACAGCTTTAAAAATGATAACCTATCGAAATTAGGATACTATCGAAAATAGGTAACGGCAAGCTCGTACATTTTTACAGCCAACTCGTGCCAATATTCACCAATATAAGTTCTATAACCCTATATTATTATACCTCAGAATGTTTTTGCTATATAAATGTTAGGTGAATAAATTTGCTATTTCTTCTGGATAACGCTAGCCATGAAATAGTTTCTGAACTACCTGCCCTTGGGAAAAAGTCTCGAAACTATTTACCGGATGCTACATTTTCCCGCGTTATTTTTTTTCGGAATATCTCTAGTGTTATCAAATCTGTGATGTCAAAGTCCGATAACTCTAATATTAGTTTACCGAACGATAATGGAGACGGGTAAACTTCACTTTGGTATGTCTGACACAAGTCAAGTCTACTTTGGTATAATAAAACACCTATTTACTGACCATTCGGACAATAGCAAGTTTATTGTCCCCCTCGACAGCAACTATTTCCCTCGGCTACGCTCCTGATATCAAAAAAGTTTGATGAAATGAGTAGTAAACAAAACTGTAAATATTGGGTAGTAAATGTTAAAGGTATTTTGTTCGATGTTGGATTGATGAACCTATGGTTAAATCAATGTACTTTGAAGCCACAATACATGTTTGCAGTTGCTAAGCAACATATTTTTGATAATTGTAAACAAACAATACTTTCTGAAATCAACACTTCCTCAAAATATAGAATTTATAGACATTTGATTGACAATTTTACTTTGCAATCCTACTTAACTAAAAGAATTCCTATGCAGTATAAAAAGCTTATATGTAAGTTAAGATTATCGTCTCACTGGTTAGTTATTGAAACCGGTAGATACAAAAATGTTCCTTTAGAAAGACGTTTTTGTCCTTTTAGTACCTTAGATGTAGAAGATGAGTTTCATTTTTTTCTTTAAGTATACCTATTACAGTCATTTAAGAATCAAATTTTTGAAAAAGTATTATTATATCAGACCCTTTGTCTTTAAATTAATTCAACTTTTATCGACACAGAATGTAAAGGAATTATGTAACTTGGGTAAGTTTATTAAGAATTGCTTTGAAATTAGTAATACTGTTTTGGATTCATGTTCATTCATTCATTTACTGTTTGATCAGCTGTTTGTGTACTGTTGTGTATGACGTCACGTTTTCTGTGTTCTTGAATAAATGGTAGATTAGCCTACACGTGTTTTCATGGTGCTCGACTAAACATGGTATCAGAAGCGGGATTCCAGTGATATTACCAGAAATTTACCTACAGATTTAGCAGTTAGTCATTTCTACAGAAGCATGCCTCGTTTCAACCCCCCGGAAAGTTTTAACTTCAGCAACCCGACGGAGTGGCTTGACTGGAAGGAGAGGTTTTCGCGCTTCAGAATGGCGTCAAAATTACACAAGGATGACCCCGAGGTTCAGATCAGCGCACTCATTTACGCAATGGGTAAGGAGGCTGAACACATATTCAAGTCCTTACAGTTTACAGAAAATGGGGATGAGAAGAAATTTGAGAAAGTCTTCGAGAAATTCGACGAGTACTTCATTCCTAAGAGGAATATTATTCATGAGCGAGCCAGATTTCATCAGCGTGCACAACAACCCGGTGAGTCTATAGAAACTTTTGTTAGAAATCTCCATGAAATATCCGAGTATTGTGATTTTGCCGACAAGAAGGAGCAAATTAGAGATCGATTAGTGATAGGAATTTCTGACAAAGAACTCTCAGAAAAATTACAACTCAGATCAGACCTGACACTTGAGAAAGCAGTCGAAATTGCGCGGCAATCAGAAATGGTTAAATCAAAAATCAAGGACCAGAGCGTATCAGCTACAAATGTGGAGGCTGTCCGCAAGCATAGCGTTATGGGTCAAAGTCGGCGGAATTTTAACACTAGTCGAGGCAGAGGACGTGGTCACAGATCCTCAGGCGGTCGTGGCAGAGGTAACCATCACGGAGCAGGACAAAGTCAGGGAAAATGTAGTAAATGTAATCTTCGACATTCAAGGGATCATTGTTTCGCTAAGGGCAAACAGTGCAGACGATGTCACAAGTATGACCACTTCGCTGTGTGTTGTAACCAAAATAGTGTAGCAGAAATAGTACAACCAAAATTTGGAGGATTGTATGAGGAAACAGGATTTCTAGGATCCGTCACTACCTGTCATGATGACGAGGCGGCGTGGAAGGTGAACCTAAGAATTTACGGGAAAACGGTAACGTTTAAGACCGATTCCGGAGCAGATACCTCAGTCATGGGGAAATCAACCTACCGCACACTTCAGTACCTACCGAAACTCAAATCTGCTAATACTGCTCTATTTGGACCTGGAGGACGAATTGACTGTGTTGGAGTTTTTACAGCTGAAACTAATTTTAAGGACCAAAACTTTGTGTTCCCAATACATGTTATCGAGGGACAAGTAACCTTTTAGGACGATCAGCTGCACACAAGTTTGGACTCATCAAGAAAATTGACAATGTTGAATCAAGTTTGTTTGGAAGTTTTGGACTGGTGAAATGTGAGTCTGTTAGAATTACTCTCAAGGATGGTGCAAAGCCATACTGTCTAACAACTGCCCGTCGTATAGCATTTCCACTGATGGCAAAAGTAGAAGCAGAGTTGAACAGACTTGAGAAAGAGGGCATTATCGAAAAAGTGGAGAGGCCAACGGACTGGTGCGCTCCTATGGTGCCTGTGTTAAAAAAGAACGGCAATGTGAGGATTTGTGTGGATCTTAAAAAACTTAATGAAGCAGTGAAAAGAGAACATTTCATGCTTCCAAATCTTGATAATATTTCCCCAAGATTAGCAGGATCAACACTGTTCTCCAAACTTGACGCATCAAGTGGTTTCTACCAAATTCCCTTACATCCCGACAGCTGTGGATTGACAACATTCATAACACCCATGGGACGTTACTGCTTTAGGCGAGTACCATTTGGGATAACATCCGCCCCAGAAATCTTCCAGCGCAAAATGACAAAATTATTACATGGCATTGAGGGAGTGGAGGTCATCATTGATGATATCTTGATCCACGGGAAGACTCGCAAGGAACATGACCTCAGACTTGACACAGTGCTTCACAGAATCCATGATTCAGGACTCAAATTGAATCGTGAGAAGTATGAATTCCGTAAAACTGAGATAGAATACTTTGGACATAGTATTTCATCTGAAGGTATCCGACCAAGTAGCAGTCGAGTTGATGCTATCAGACAGATGGAAACTCCAACAAACCTTACAGAATTACGCAGATTTATCGGAATGGTGAACTACCTGGGACGATTTATTCCAGAGTTAGCCTCAGTGATCAGCCCAATGACAGATCTGCTGAAATCTGGAAGTGCCTGGTTATGGGACCAAGCTCAAGCTAACGCATTCAGTCATGTTAAACAACTACTTACCTGTGCTCCCGTATTGACATTCTATGATCCACAGAAGCCGATTGTTGTCAGTGCAGACGCTAGGAGCTTTGGCTTAGGGGCAGCTCTTTTTCAGCAGGAAGGAGACGTGTTCAAGCCAGTGGCTTACTGTTCTAGGAAACTGACCAGTGTTGAGCTGAAATATGCCCAGATTGAGAAAGAGTGTCTAGCCTCGCTTTGGGCTTGTGAAAAATTCTCGCGTTACATAGTAGGACTGAAATCGTTCAAGTTACTTACAGACCACAAACCTCTTGTACCCTTGATAAATACTTAAGACTTGGACAAAGCACCTTTACGCTGTCAACGCATGCTCATGCGACTACGAGGATACAGCTTACATGCAGAACATGTTCCTGGAAAACACCTTATTGTTCCAGACACACTGTCAAGAAGCCCGATAGGAAGACCAAATCAAGGTGATACTCTTGCTGAGGAAGTTGAATGTTACGTTGATTTGTTGGAGAACTCCAGACCATTGTCAGACAAGCTACTAGAGCAAATACAACAAGCTACAGAAGGAGACAGCATCCTACAAGAGGCAATCAACCATACTAGACATGGGTGGCCGACACACATGAATTCCATTTACAGGAGGGAATTGCGAGACTAATTTGTAACACGCAGTGAACTGTCAGAGTCGAGAGGACCAGTTTTGTACAGAAATCGCATTGTAATACCAGAGACTCTTAGAAGTGAAGTTCTGAGAAGCATACATGATGGACATCTTGGATTTAATAAGTGCAGAGCAAGAGCTCAGGATTCTGTGTGGTGTATCCACAATCTAATGGGGAGGCTGAAAGCGCCGTAAAGATTGTGAAAAGAATTCTCCGCCAGGATGATATATTTAAGGCGTTGTTATCATATCGCAACACACCTGTAGAAGCAACCGGTAAAAGCCCAGCAGAACTCATGATGGGACGGAAACTACGCACTACTGTTCCAACATTACCAGAATGGCTAGAACCAGAGTGGATGGATCGTGATGAAGTTTTCCTTCGTGATCTACGATACAAGGAGCGGTATAAATCTGGTTATGACCAACATCACAACGTGCGTCCATTAGCCGAACTAAAGCCAAGAGATTCGGTCAGAATCAAGACGGACAAAGACAAACTATGGGTCACCCAAGGAACCGTACAGGAGGCAGATCCAAATACGCGATCATACGTTGTAGGGACCCCCAGAGGTTCTTATCGCAGGAACCGTCGACATCTTCAAAAAACCGATAGATCCGTGTTCTCCGACCGTTACAGTAAACCAGTAGTACCTGCAGACACATTCATATCAGATGCAGACCAAGAACCACAAGTTATTTCTAAGGAATCGCAATCACAGGAGCCTAAGGCTACGAGCGATGTTCCCTTAACTCCGCAGTCACCGAAACAAGGAGTGATTCAAACGCGCAGCGGACGTGTCGTCCAACGTCCCAAGAACCTGGACGATTATGTTGAATGACATTTGTTTAAAGATTTGTGTTCTTTGCTAAATTTTGTTTGTCTAAAAATGACTGTGTATTTGTAAAGTTGTATGTATCCAATTCTATAGAATAAGAACCCTTGTAATGATTCAGATATTTTTTATTTCATGATGAGTAGCAATGATTTATTCTAGTCAAATGTATGTTCTAGTCAGAAGGACATTTTCTTTAAATTTACTGTATTTCCATTGCTTAGGGGGAAAGATGTTTTGGATTCATGTTCATTCATTCATTTACTGTTTGATCAGCTGTTTGTGTACTGTTGTGTATGACGTCACGTTTTCTGTGTTCTTGAATAAATGGTAGATTAGCCTACACGTGTTTTCATGGTGCTCGACTAAACAAATACCAATGTATAAGCACAATTTCTATTCTTTCTTGACCTTTATATGATTTTAGATTTATTACATTGTATACTATGTCTATAAGCTGTATTTGCTTTTTACTATTAAACAACGACAATAAACTTGCTATTGTCCTCATGTCCAATAGATAGGTGTACACTATCACACGCGACCCTCCACAGTACAATAGTCAAATAACACACCAAACAGCATACTAATCACCCGAACACGACGTGTTATAAACTCACGAAAGACAGGTATTGATTGCGCCTTATAATGAGAAGAGATCTGAATCAAATAACATACAACTGTATGTAAATAAAGTAGTGTTAATAGGGACCTGAGGAGGTATATTCATTACTAACTGAATTTATCATCCCTCATAAGACTGTCATTGATATTTTGTTGAAATAACTATTTTTTGGTTTGTAAATAAGGTGTTCAGTTTCAGTTATTGAACAATTCTTTGGGTATCACGATATATTCAGAATTCTGATGAGTTTGTGACGAGTTCTCTCTGTCTGGTATCAATTAAATAATAATTACTTTTCACGCCTACGTGATACTCAAAAAGGACCTTGTATCATGTCAATCACCTACCACAATTTATCTATTTTCTAAACTCCACCCAAATTGGCTAACTGATCTTCGCGCAGCTTTCAATTTGCTTTTGCAATTCATGTATTGAGATGAACGTAAGGAAATGGCCCTTATGTCGGACGTATCCAGCATATCATTCGGACATTGATGATGTTACGTTGTCCAAAGTCTACAAGCAAATTGAAATTGAAACAATGTTTATGGCTGTGATGGCCTACAATAAATCTACAACATAGAAAACAACACACACCCCAGGATGTGAAACAACAACTACATATACAGGTACACAGCCTTTTCTACTCTACTGAACAAGGTACCATTGCTTCATGTATTTCCTGTGGTGCCCAATAGGCAGTGTGTTTTTAAAAATGAAGCTTGGCTGTTTCGTTTGATCCTCGAACACGGAACTGATATTTCTTCAACTCGTTTTCATGCATAACAAATGGACAAAATGATACCCAGCAATTACCATGAAAAACCAAAAAAAATAAAATAAATAAACAACAACAACAAACCTATATACAAAAAAACCCAAAAACTATTGCAAGCCTATTTGAAAAGTTGTTAGCCCTTAAACCTCGTCACTTATTAGATTGTTTTCTCTTTAGTATGTTTCATGCAATTTAGTGATCAAAATATTCGTCATAAATCACATTCGTCATAAATTCACACCCTTTAAGAAATCTTACGAATTAGCATGACTTTGCTGAAAAACCCTGTTACAGATCTTGGGTACCATTTTCTCAAACGACTAAATATCAAATATATATATATATATATATATATATATATATATATATATAAGCACAAAAACCCAACAACACCCTACTTTCTTAAAGTGTCGGATCTGAGAAGATACAAGGCCAGTAAAGAAATTTATAAAAGCACTGAAAAGGCCACGACACTGTTGGTTATTTAAAACTCAAATTTTCGACGCAACCCGCGTCTTTATCAAGAGACATATACCTGAACATTTACCTGATCAGGATATGGGGCTCACGGCGGGTGTGACCGGTCAACAGGGGATGCTTACTCCTCCTAGGCACCTGATCCCACCTCTGATGTGTCCAGGGGTCCGTGTTTGCCCAACTATCTATTTTGTATTGCTTGTAGGAGTTATGAGATTGATCACTGTTCGTTATCTTCACCTTGCATTTAACCATCGAGTTTGTATCTCTGCTGGTGGACAGTCTGTCCCCGAGGATACTTGTCGCTCGATATATGTTCCTTCATGAATATACACAATAACGAAACAATACTGGCTGACACGTCGCCCAGTATAAAAAGGTGTCACTCTGTGGAGTCTATAAGGGACACAGGCTCTTACAGATCGGTTGGTGTCCTTCGGATTATCCTTCGAGATATCAAAGATTTGTCGTATGTACAATCGTCAGATTGTCAGCTTTGGTACAGAAACCAAAATTCTTATACCCAAATTAAAGACTGTTATGTTCCTTTAAGAGATATATTTGATAATTCCTTTTCAGACCTCATGTGTTCAACCTCAAAATGTTCTGCAACAAATTGCAAAACTTGTGATATACTGATCACTAAAAATTCATTTAGTAGTAATTTAACTGGACGTAGTTTCTGTACCAAAACGTTTGATAATCTGACTTGTAAATCTTCTAACGTTGTCTACGCCACTGAGTGTAACCTGTGTGGCTTAATTTATGTGGGAGAAACCAAGGGTTCACTTAATAAAAGAATATCGGGGCACATATTTCAAATTAATAATGGTGGTAACCAACTTCTTTACAAGCATTTTAATGCACCGGACCACTCCATCTTGTCCATGAGGGTAAGGATTTTAGAAAAAATTTACCATCACACAAACAATCCTACATTAAGCACCCCTTTTCGTAGACAACGAGAAGATCACTGGATCAGGACCCTAGGCACTGCATTTCCATATGGATGCAATGATAATGTATATGATGTGGGAAATTTGACTAGTCCACAAGGAAATAACGTTAATGTGATGGGACTCTTTCCCAATACCCAAAGACGAAAACGCAGTCACGGACATCGTTCATATAAAAGACCAAGTATAAATGATGTCACGTTTGATTCACTTTTGCCTCACGTCAACAGACAATTGGGTCCACATCAAATTCGTACAAAACTTTACTCTATTCCATTGAGGGTTTTACATACGTTATTTGAAGAAGCTATGGCTAGTCTATACTTGGATTTTTCAACACCTGAATATAGACTTAACTCTATGATTATGGATGTTGCCTACCACAGGCTCTATAAACCAGCACGGACCCTGGATGATATTCCTTCCAAATCATGCCGTCAGTTCCTTAAGCTCAAATTTACAAACAAAGGAATAGATGCCGTCAACATAAGCAACATTCTTCGTCATAAAAGGGTTCAGTCGTGTATTCCAACTTATTTCAAGTTCAAGTCTACACCCTGTATTTCCTACAGCTATACTTCTACTATTGCATCCAAACTTTTTAATTATAAACAAACTTTGCAGTGCTTAGATATAGACCATCTTATACGTAATCCACCAACATGTTCTTGTTCTTCATCTTCTTTCAACTACAGTCCAGCTGGACATGTCATTACTGGTGATGTTAATATAGTTGAAAATGAGGACCTCAAATCACTTATTCTTAAAGGTCCTAAATACAGAGAACCTCGGTCTTTTAATTGGCGACTGAACTTCATCTCTATTATGAGTTCTATCGAAGATTATGCCAGACGATGGGCTAAATATGAAAAACAAAAACTTGATACATTGTCAGAATGGGTTAAAAGCATAAGAGGGATATTAAAATCCCGCATTAGACACATGAAAACAAACGTACGTACCATCTATCCTTCTGTGTTTAGTAAACCAGAAGTGATAAAACAATTAGATAGGTTACATGAGGAATATGTTTTGGTTCCAGCTGACAAGGCTAGTAACAACATTGTCTTTGTTTGTAAGGCTCATTATTACAACTGTATTTTAAACGAACTTGGCATTAATTCCACTTTTGGTAATCATACTTGTACTCCAACTGCCCTTTCAAAAGACGAAATTCTTCAAAACCATGCTTCAGTTTTAGACACATTTAATATTCCAGTCAATGGGTCGAATGAATATGAGTTACCGTACCTATACTGGATTCCTAAACTACATAAAAACCCTTACAAACAAAGATACATTGCTGGATCCAGTAAGTGCTCTACCAAGCCCCTATCTTTGCTCCTCACGAAAATGTTAACAGCTGTGAAGGAGAAACTTCAAACTTACTGTGCGACTATATATGCCAGAAGTGGTGTTAATCAAATGTGGATTCTAAAAAATTCTAAAGAACTTTTAGTAAACTTGAAATCACAGAATTTTTCCCAAATCAATAGCATTAAAACCTATGACTTTTCAACACTATACACGACCATTCCTCACGATAAATTAAAGACTAGACTTTTTGACATCATAGACAGTTGCTTCTTCAACAAAAACGGAAAACGGAAATATTCATATCTAGTGATCAGTCATTCAAAAACTTACTTTGTTAAACACCACTCTGATTCCACGCACAAGTACTCTGAAGTTGAAATAAAAAATATGCTAGAGTTCCTCATTGACAATATCTTCGTGGTCTTTGGTGATCAGGTCTTCCAACAGTCTGTTGGAATTCCCATGGGCACGAATTGTGCTCCTTTGTTAGCTGACCTGTTTTTATATTCATATGAAGCAGAATTTATTCAAAAACTTCTACGTGAGAAGAAAAAATCTTTCGCTGTGACCTTCAATTCGACTTTTAGATATATCGATGACGTTTTGTCTATTAACAATGATAACTTTCATTCATATGTCGATTTGATATATCCCTGTGAGCTGGAAATAAAGGACACCACAGAGTCGTCCACTTCTGCTTCATACTTAGATATTTTATTGAAAGTAGACATTAACGACAAACTAACAACTCAACTGTATGACAAACGGGATGATTTCAGCTTCTCCATCGTCAACTTCCCACATTTATGTAGCAATATTCCATTATCACCTGCATATGGTGTTTATATATCTCAACTGATTCGATATGCAAGAGCTTGTTCTGGGTATAGTCAGTTTTTAAATCGAGGTAAGCTACTGACAAACAAGTTGATGGTACAGGGATTTCAACAGTCTCGATTGAAGTCAGCATTTCGCAAATTCTATGGTCGTTATAACGATCTAGTTCGTCAATACAATCTCGCATTGGGTCAAATGCTGTCTGACGTGTTTCATACCGATTGTTAAGCGGTTCTTGGCACACTGATTTTGACTGCGGATAACTCCGTTTACCTGATCAGGATATGGGGCTCACGGCGGGTGTGACCGGTCAACAGAGGATGCTTACTCCTCCTAGGCACCTGATCCCACCTCTGGTGTGTCCAGGGGTCCGTGTTTGCCCAACTATCTATTTTGTATTGCTTGTAGGAGTTATGAGATTGATCACTGTTCGTTATCTTCACCTTGCATATATTACATAAACAAATAACACGCAAAAACGACAAGTATCGATAAACTACATTGGTGACAAGAGTGATACACTATTGTACTGGGTGATAAAAATGGTGGTGGTTTCGTTGTAAAGCGTGTTTACTGACTATGGTTTAGAGAGTTTGTACCATGGTCGGGTCGGGATGAAAATAAAATTATTCTTGAAAAATTACAGAAATCAGATAAATTTGCAAAACAATGTGATTATGAAATAAAATGGTGGGAAGATAATGATATGGAGTGATTAAGTTCAAAACAATATTAGGTAGTCCGTACCATTGATGATTCGGATATGGTGAACAGCGAAAAATAATGATTGCCAGAAGAACTCGATTAAACAACAAACAAAGTCAATCAAAGGACACTGATCTAGCATTAAAATCAACAATCGAATAGGTGAATGGGAGAGAAGTCTAAGGAAAAAGATTCAGTATTATTTTTCAAGGTAATATATTTTCCAAGGTCAGACAAATTGAAGCCGCATTCTAGAAATTCTGATATCGCAACATAAAGAGCTATGCGAATCCGAATTTATGTTGATTTAGAATGATGTTTTACCATAGTTTAGAGGTCTTAACATGATATATTAATAAAATACTAGTCTTCAAGGTCAATACATTTTTTTCCTTATTATCATCCCCCCCCTTTTTTTTAATTTCAAAATTTTAAAAATGAGAGAGAGAGAGAGAGAGAGAGAGAGAGAGAGAGAGCTAGCTATATAATTTCATAATTGTAATGATTTCTTATGATGTTCTAACATAATTAGGAAGTATTGAAGGTCAAACAACAATCGCAATCCTGGGAATCCTCGCTATGGCTAAACAAGGAACTCAAGGTCAAATAAAGGAACTCAAGGTCAGAGCCTTGAGACCGCGGAAACGAATTGTATTTATATTAATCAAACAATATAAGATATCTTATCGGGTGAATTTTGGCGATTAGGCTATGGAAACTGATTTTAACTAAGGATTTATCCTGGATTCATGCGCGTGAAATCATTCAAATTATTCATTCCACCTGGACGGAATGATTTCAAACGGTGCATCCAGGATTTTTCCGTGCTCTTTCTCTCTGCATCGGTCCATAATGGGTTATGATCAATAACAACCACTTGCATGTTTTGCCAAATGTAACCTTCTTTGTTGAAATGTTCCCCTACGGGTTCGGTCACGCGTTTGGTTTTGATGGTTGATCGGTGGTTGTTGGTCCTAAGTCTGATGTTTGTAGTTTCCCCAACATATTGTTGTCCACGTTGTTTACAATTGATGAGGTATACGCAGTTGTTGGTTTTACAGGAGAGTTGACCCAATATTTTATACGTTTTGCCTGTAGTGAAGCTTTGGAACGTTTATATATATATATATATATATATATATATATATATATATATATATGCAATGCTTCACGTACTCTAAACATAAAGATAAATAAATGTATAACACATCTTTCACAGAAATAGAAATAATTACATGTATGACAAATCTAAAGAAGATGGGCAAAGAAATGCCTATTCATAAACATTCGATTGCGAGTTGTCCGGGCATTGCATGGCAGGTGTGGACCCCCTTCCCTCCCTACATAAGGAGCACACCCTGAAGGAGTAGAGAGTATGCACACAGCTCTAAAAGTGTTAAAGGGTAAGTAAAGGTCATTTTGTTCAAATTTTTAAAAAGAATTAAAATTAGTCCAAATGACTCAAACTAGTCATTCTCTGTGAACAATAACACTTTTATTTTGTTTACTTACTGCTTGATTTATTTCACCTAAAATTTAACAGTCTATAGGAAGAACATGTGTTATTAAAATATTTTCAAAGGAAATTATGTTTTCCTACAAATATCTTGGTAGAAAGTTACATATGCAAGGTGAAGATAACGAACAGTGATCAATCTCATAACTCCTACAAGCAATACAAAATAGATAGTTGGGCAAACACGGACCCCTGGACACACCAGAGGTGGGATCAGGTGCCTAGGAGGAGTAAGCATCCCCTGTTGACCGGTCACACCCGCCGTGAGCCCCATATCCTGATCAGGTAAACGGAGTTATCCGCAGTCAAATCAGTGTGCCAAGAACCGCTTAACAATCGGTATGAAACACGTCAGACAGCATTTGACCCAATGCGAGATTGTATTGACGAACTAGATCGTTATAACGACCATAGAATTTGCGAAATGCTGACTTCAATCGAGACTGTTGAAATCCCTGTACCATCAACTTGTTTATACTTTTTCTATATGAAAAATTTACTTCGCACATTTTTAGGAAATTAGATTTTTCTTAGGTTTACAAAGGGTAGCTAACTCTTCAAAAAAGAGTCTCAAGTGCAAAAATGTCAGCTTTTAATCATTAATCAGTCATGAGAATTTCATCTACTCTACTTTCATCATTATTTAACAATAAACATTTATATTGATTTAAATCCTTCAAAATGTTTCATTATATTTTCGTTATACGTTGAATACCTTAATTCCACGTCGATGTACATGTATGATATATTTTACAAAGTCTTTTAAAAAAAGATGCCAGGCTTCGTGCAAGAAATGTATAAAATAAACACATTATTTGATTAAAGTGTGATTGAATTTGTATAACTGATCAGATAATTCATCAGAATCGGTTTTGCATGCATTTGTATCACGATAATGTATAAGTACATTGATGGCGAGATTACCGGAGATATCACGCTGCCGATGTGGGCACATTACCCTATTTACATTGACAGTACCAACCACATTGTTGAGGGTGTAATTTATCCACAGACTGTAAAGGCTACTGTACTGTTGTGATATCCTGACACAATTTTAAACAAAATGTAGAAAATAATAATGGATATAATTCATTTTAGAAATAATTGAGAAAATTAATCCTGTGCATAACAGTTCATTTGTAATTCACCTAAATTCTCCTAAAATCTAAAATAGATTGAAAAATATTTGTAAAATATATTCAAAACAATATTTGAACCATAAACTTTATTTGAGATTTACTACAATTGCGATAACGACTACGTTATGAGGGCTTATGACAATACGCGCCAGAATGAATACATGTAGTTTGTTATGTGGGCATAGAAATCTTTTTTCTTAACAAGAAAAGTGATTTACATGGGGAAAAGTTTACTTTTTTTTTTTTTTTTACACAACGTTGGTCATGACTTCATGGGGTTATTTTTGGATTGCAAACATTGGGGGATATATCTATCCAGCAAATAAAAAGAATTGGTGAATTGACCCACTCACTTTTCAAAATAATATCCTCGTTTATTGTCTATGCAGTTTATTGTTGATTAGTACATGGAGATTTTAAAGGACGTTAAATGCAACATTAAGATTTATAAATTTCATATTCATTGATAAGCTAATAATTATGGAATACATTGAAATACAAAGTGGGAATTTGTCTAACAATTTGAGAAAATTCTAATGCAATGTTAATGCAGTTCTGCGGACACTCGGTCCGTTTTCTTTGCGGTAATCCGCCAGGGGAACTGCTCTTACCAGGAATAATATACCAGAGCCTTCCTGCGGTCTCCTCTCCACCAGGGAGGCAACTCCACCAATAACAGACTGGAAGTTATCGCCCCCGTTGGAGGCTTAGGAAAGCAGTCCTCTGCCTTACCCTCAAACATCTCTGTCCTCAACTAAGCTAACTTCCAGCAGAGGATTCCGTCAGGCTCGGGGGCCTGGCGTTCCTCGGATCCAGATCTCTCACTGGAGCTCTCTGCCTGGCGGGATCACCCGATGCGCAGGTTCGCCTCAAGCTTGATCCAGCCATCTTCTCACCGGTGGCCAAACACTTATGAGCCAACCGCAGACCAAAGACTGCGGGCAAATAGGACGGTATTTGCCCTCCATTGGAGAATAATTGTGGCGCACAAGTCCCCATACAGCTCGTATGCGTTGGGGAAGAGTCTCTCCAACGCAACGACACAGAATGCCCATTGCCTTTACCATACCGGTCGTGATCCCGCAGTAGGGGTCCCGAAATACGTCGTCGGTTCGGACAGTAGATGCTAACTCCGAAATAGGGGCGTCTGGGCTAAGGAGAGATGTGTCCTCTGCCACGACAGAAGTCAAACGAATAGCGGAGGCCTCGTGAGTCAGAGGGAGAGTGCATCACGCTCGAAGACAGAAGGTAAGTGGACGAGCACCAGATGGTGCCTCATCTTCCGCATGGATTTCAACAATTATCAATGATTTACACAACGCACCCTCCCAATTATTTACATTACAAAATATGCTATCCATAAAAGATCAGATAGAGCTGGTAAATAGAATATCTGTCAAAGAATGGGGTGAAATAGCTATTGGATCCTGCCCCCTTTCCCATGGTCAACAAAAGCAATTCTACTGTACAAAAGTTACAATTTTATACACGATGGTATATGGATAGTTTATAGCTTTGATAATTCCCTTTGGTGGTTTTATTTTGGTGGTCATGATGAAATCTGAAAAATCGTCTGATTTTTAAACTCTATAACAAGCCATATCCGTCATGGTTTGTAATATTTCACTCCTTTCTGAATAATGATAAAGAAGGCGGGTCTAAACACAAAGGATAGCAATATGAATAGACCTTGTGTTTCCTCGAATACAAATCACGTGACATTATGTATTCGGTCATTGTAAGTTGTGTTAAAAATTTAGAATCATGATATATTTTAATCAGATGTAGGCTATGCATGGTTTTCAATGAATACATACATTGTATGTTGCACATGTGATGGATTATTTTAATGCATTCTATTCATTTGTCCTGATACTGCTAATATCTAAACACAAAGGCTTTAAATGATCAAAAACACATTCGGTCATAGATACCACCTCTGAAATAATGAAATTAAAAATCAGTAAGTCTTATTGCTATTAAAATACATATGTAGTAATTTTCAATACGCAAATTATATGCAGAAATGTTAACCTTTAACATGAAAGGTGAAGATAACGAACAGTGATCAATCTCATAACTCCTATAAGCAATACAAAATAGATAGTTGGGCAAACACGGACCCCTAGATACACCAGAGGTGGGATCAGGTGACTAGGAGGAGTAACCATCCCCTGTCGACCGGTCACACCCGCCGTGAGCCCTTTATCTTGATCAGGTAAAAAAAGCAGTGTGTCATTAAT